>NC_134358.1:96223155-96523155 GCF_048569485.1 Anomaloglossus baeobatrachus
TTCCACTTTATTTGTTAGTAGTCTTTCGTTTGTGCACCCGACCCCACCCATACCATGCAGGTCCACATAATACATACATAGGCCTGGGTCTCAGCTTCCCATACATGGTACGTTTTTTAACTGCATGAGAGGACACACACTAGCTAGGGACCCCAAAAATAAAAGAATACCGTGACGAGGTGTTGGGGCTCTGTTGCATTGATCAATTCAATAGCTACATTTCTCTTTATTTATAATTTATGGCAATAATGCAGTTTCATTGTCATTTTTTCATTTTTACATGTAGCTATTGTATTTTTCAGGTCAGTATTCACACAGCAGTTACAGTAATTCCATATATTCCCCTTGCATAGTCACTGGTGTGAATACCTTCTCTCCATATACAAACTCATACCGACCTGAGACATCACACTAACACATCAGTTTTATCACATAGTGAAAATAATAAAATATCCCAAAAACTATTGTCACACTTTTCTTGCAGTTTTTACGCACTTGAAATTTTTTTGGTGTTTTCCAGTACACTATATGGAAAACTTGTGGTTTCATTTAAAAGTGCAACTTGTCCCACAAAAGAACAAGCCCAAGCCCTTATATTGCAAGATGACGGAAACATAAAAAAGTTACAGCTCTCAGAAGAAGGGGAGAAAAAAAAAAACCGGAAAAACAGAAAATCGTCAAGGGGTCAAGGGGTTAACAATTCCAGCATCTGCCTACAAATGCTTTACAGTACATTTCGATTATATGAGTAACTCCACTCTTCTTACATTCCTCCTCTCTTTAAACTGACCACTCCTCAGTTGGGAAAAGTTTCTTAGGCACTAGATGCTCCTCAGGGGTGGTCCCAACGTCACCAATATCTGAGCACATTCCTGTGTCTCTGGCATTATATTCTTAAATATAAAAACATCTTCTGCATATCTCCTAAGTGGAAACCAGCATTGGTACTGTCTGTTCTCTGTGGTCCCTCCTGACCTGTCTCTTGACATTCTAATCCTCAAGCAAAACCCAAAAACAGACCTGGCATAAGGTAACTAAAAACTTTTTTTTTTTTCGATCTCAGTACACAACACGTTTCTAGGCTCAAGGGCCTCTTTTACAAGTGGCAAATATCACATAATTTCTAATTCTCTCAACGTTCACTGCAAAACTATAATCATGCAAGTATGAAGAGATACTAAAATCAAATATGAGTGGTCATGTGACAACTGCTGGAATCGTCAGCAGAGCCCAATCCTGACAGTGAAAAATGGCGGGGGGAGGAGACAAGCGCAGATAGGGTGATAATGAAGGTATAGATTAGAACACAGTTATGTGGTTGCTCATCTGTAAAGGTTGTAATTATCACAACTCCAATAATCTCCCATGAACAAGGGTGTAATGATCACTGTCATAGAGGTCACTACAAACATACACAGTTGCACACTGAAATGATTACAATGAATAAGGGAACTCTGGTATTGCATTACTGCTATAGGAATATTTTTTTTTAAAAAAGAGATATGTCGCATATGTATTGGTCAATGCATGTAAGCCCGGTCACCACGGCAAGGTAATCTGTGTATACCGGGTACCTAACCTGAAATGCCACTATCTGGGTTAAAAACCTCCATGTCTGGGCAGCTAGACTAAAAACCTAACTTGAGATGTACTATCTGGGTTAAAACCTCCATGTCTGGGCAGCTAGATTCCAGCTATAAAGGGGAGTGAACACAGCCTGGTTATAGGGCATAGTGCTCAATCAGAAAGAGATGCACTATAAATATACAAAAAGACTAACCTTCACATCCAACAGGTGTAAACAGGTGCTAGCTGTAATGTGTTTTCAAGGACAACGGGGACAAAACTGCAGACTTGCACAAGGCTGGGATGGGCTACAGGACAATAGGCAAGCAGCTTGGTGAGAAGACAACAACTAATAGCACAATTATTAGAGAATGAAGAAACACAAAATGACTGTCAATTATACTCGTTATAAAATACTTGTTTCATGCAATAAAAGGCAAATTAATTATTTAAATAACATACAATGTGATTTTCTGGATTTTTTTTATTGTCTGTCACAATTGATGTGTACCTACTACAAAAATTACAGACCTCTCCATTCTTTGTAGGTGGGAAAACTTGCAAAATCGGCAGCATATCAAATACTTATTTTCCCAACTGTAGATGCCATCAATGTGCAATGTATCTATAGTCCATTTTTATCATTGCAGTGAGGCCTCGACTCCACTTGCAGTTTACATGGACAAGTGCAAGCTAATAAAACATCAGATTGCACTCGCTCCAGTGTAAAACTATGGGATAGTGTCCATCTATTCTTTTCTCATGGCATATCGACAAGAGAAACAATCTGCAGCATGCTCCATTTAACAGCAAGTCTCAGCTCACACGCACTCATATAAATCTATGGGTGGGTGTGAAACATCACACTGCACTCAGATGTCATCTGAGTTCAGGGCGGTGTACGCGGAGACTATCAATGGAGAAGATGGAGAAAGTGCTCCCTGCCTCTTCTCCTTGGTTGTGATCCAATTGTAAGATCGGATCACAGTCGCATGACACTTGGTCACACTTATAGCAGAGCTTGAGCCGAGGGTAATTAGTATATTGCTTCCGATGCTCTTGCATTGGAAGCGATGTACAAGTGGAACCAAGGCCTGTGTGGCGCCCCTGAGGCTTCAGTCGCCACAGAGGTACTGCATCTCAGCCAGAGGTGTGGTGTCCCATCCTGGGTAAGGAAGAGGTCATCTGCCGGTATGCACACAAAACACTGACACTTACTCAGCAACACCTCATCAGACCACGATAAGGGCATAGTGATCACCCAAGGCCGGGCTGGGGGGTGGAGTCTAGTTAGTGGGAGCAGCCTGTAGAAAGTTAGGCAGTCGGAAGGAGCGAGGAGTGAATACCTGTTGTCTGGAGCTGGTGCAGCTCGGCCCAGGCACAAGTGAGAAGGAGTCCTAAAGCCCACGGGACGTGCACCATACTCCTGTGGCCTCGTTCCACATATAACATATTGGAGTGGAGGGATTTGGCCGCAGGCGTGGATCCGGTCCCTAGACTAGAGGAGAAGAACCAACATGCTCATCTAGTAAAACTGGAGGCTAAGGATACATCTAGTGCCAAAGCCAACTCTGCACACGAATCCGCTGGAAGGTGACTACATAGGGCCAAGGGTTAGAGCTTCAAGCCACCCGACAGGGTCCACGGACACCGGTTCAGGGCTCTGTGTGTGAGGGTGCAGGCAGGAGGGAGAAGCCAGTGCAGGAATACGACCAGGGAAGGAACATTAGAAAGGTGCACCGGTCTTGACCTCTGAACTACCCGGGATCAACTGGAGCCCATCACATTGGAACCCAGCACTTCAAAGGTGGTCACTGACTAGTTGTGTTACCTTAGAACCTGCTACAGTGAGTAAAAACCTTGTCACTCCGTTATTCACCTGCGCCTCCGGCCCTGCACCCACTCCATCACATACTACCACACCCAACCGCCCTGGGGCCCAGCTCTACCTGTGGACAGCTATACCAACCAAGCTGCATCACCATCTGCCCCAGAGGTCCCATCCCGCAGCGTCGGCTATCTCTGGCCGAGTACCACATGCGGTGTCATTAACTATTATCTCTCCTTTAACTAACACTGCCGGGGTCACGGAACCGGGCCTTGCCACCGCAGCGTCCCAGAAACAGAACTGCGGTCCGCTGTGAGTGTATCACCTGAGTAGGAGATGGCAGAGGCGTATCGGGCGGCTGGTGAGGAAAGTGCCCTGGGCGCAGCTGTCAGAGCACTCTGAGAGTCTCCCCAGTGGCTGCATTTTGACCCCCTCATAGTGGGAGCTGGCTATTCTGAGTCTGGTGGTCAAGCTGACAGCTAGACTCAGAGAAAGTGTGGCTCCATGTGGTCAGTTATACTTGTGTCTGTCAGATGCGAGTACAATTGAACCCTGACCACTGGCACTTCTGGGTCAGGGTGACATCCACAGTGTGATCGTGTCAGCTGATCATACTGCTGATGTCAGTCGTCGGCACCGCAGAGATGGCAAACCACGCTGGTGGTGGGTGCTCCAGTCAGAATGAGCTGTAGATACCGAAGACTAAGAGGAACAACAGAGGGTGAAGGTGGAAGCATCTATGGACACAGTATGGGGGGAGAAATGTATATGCTGCAACAGTATAGGGGGAGAGGAGGAATGTATATGCTGCCACAGTATGGGCAGAGAGGGTGGGTAGGAATATATATATGCACATTATTGGGAGAGGGAATGTATATATGCAACACAGTGTGGGGAGGGAGAATGAATATATAGCCCCACACTGTATGGGGAAAGAGAGTGGGGAGGGGAAGTATATATATCCACACAGTATGGGTGGGGAGGGGAAAGTATATATGACCCAGTATGGGGAGAGAGGGTGGGGAGGTCAAAATATATATGGCCACACATTATGGGGAGAGAGGGTAGGCAGGGCAAAGTATATATGGCCACATATTATGGGGAGAGAGGGTGGGGAAGGGAAAATATGTATGGCCACACAGTATGGAGAGAGAAGGTCGGGAAGGGGGATGCATGTATGGAGACAGTATGAGGGGAGAGGGTGAAGGGGGAATGTATACAGACATACTATGGGGAGCGAGAGGGAAGAGTGCAGACAAACACAATATGGGGAAATACATTTTGAGGACACAGTATGGGGAATTTCAGGACTATATGTGAGCAAAGGGAGAATTTCGAGTACATGGAATGGGGAGCAAGCGGATAGAATGGGGAGCAAGGAAGAAATGTATTCTGGACATAGTATGGAGAGTGAGGGGGAATGAGTGTGGAGGTAATGAGAAGACAATATGGAATGAAAAAAATGTAAGGGGGCACAAAATAGAAACTCGGTAGTGGGGGGTATGGAGAGGGGGCACCATGGGGGGACAGTGTGAGGTCACAACAAAGAGGGGTGTGTAAATAGGGGGCACAGTATAAAGACTAAGCAGTATATTGGGCATACAGTGTAGAGGACAGTGTAAAGAGGGGGCTCAGTATGGAAAGGAGAGGGCAGTGTGGAGGTCATGTACCATTGGAGAGACAGTGTGTAGGTCATATTTTGTGCAGAGAACACAGTAAGGGGCTATTATGTATTCTGGGGCACAGCGTAGGGCATATATTTTTTTTATAAAGGAGTACTATAATGCTTCTGCTATTTTCAAGGGTATCGTGCCAGAATGTGCTGCAGAAGAGCAGAGAAGATGGAAGTCTGCAGGGACAAGCTGTGAATGTGAAAATTCATCATGGCATCTAGACAAAATGAAAAAAAGGAACGGATGACTTACAGTGGGTATGGAAAGTATGCAGACCCCTTTAAATTTATAACTCTTTGTTTCATTGTAGCCATTTGGTAACTTCAAACAAAGTTAATTTTTTTCTCATTTACTGTATGTACACTCTGCACCCCATCTTGACAGAAAAAACCCAGAAATGTAGAAATTTTTCACATGTATTAAACAAGAAAAACTGAAATATCACATGGTGATAAGTTTTCAGACCCTTTGCTCAGACACTCATATTTAAGTCACATGCTGTCCGTCCATTTCTTTGTGATCCTCCTTGAGATGGTTCTACTCCTTCATTAGAGTCCAGCTGTGTTTAATTAAACTGATAGGACTTCATTTGGTAAGGCACCCACCTGTCTATATTAGACCTCACAGCTCACAGTTCATGTCAGACCAAATGATAATCATGAGGTCAAAAGAACTGCCCAATGATCTCAGAGACAGAATTGTGGAAAGGCACAGATCTGGCCAATGTTACAAAAGAATTTCTGCAGTTCTCAATGTTCCTAAGAGCACAGTGGCCTCCATAATCCTTAAATGGAAGAAGTTTGGGAGAACCAGAATTCTTCCTAGAGCTGGCCATCCAGCCAAACTGAGCAATTGTGGCAGAAGAGCTTTGGTGAGAGAGGTAAAGAAGAACCCCAAGATCACTGTGGCTGAGCTCCAGAGATGCAGTAGGGAGAAGGGAGAAAGTTCCACAAACTCAACTATCACTGCAGCCCTCCACCAGTCGGGACTTTATGGCAGAGTGGCCCAACGGAAGCCTCTCCTCAGTGCAAGACACATGAAAGCCCGCATAGAGTTTGCAAAAAATCACATAAAGGACTCCCAGACTATGAGAAATACAATTTTCTGGTCTGATGATATAAAGATAGAACTTTTTGGTGATAAATCTAAGTGGTATGTGTGGAGAAAACCAGGCACTGCTCATCACCTGCCAAATACAATCCCAAAAGTGAAACATGGTGGTGGCATCATCATGCTATGGGGGTGTCTTTCAGCTGGACAACTAATTGCAATTGTAGGAAAAATGAATACAGCCAAGTACAGAGATATACAGGAAGAAAACCTCTTCAGAGTGCTCTGGACTTCAGACTTGGCCGAAGGTTCACCTTCCAACAAGACAATGACCCTAAGCACACATTTAAAATAACAAAGGAGTAGCTTCAGAACAACTCTGTGACCATTCTTGACTGGCCCAGACAGAGCCCTGACCTAAACCCAATTGAGTATCTCTGGAGAGACCTGAAAATGGCTGTCCTCCAACGTTCACCATCCGACCTGACGGAACTGGAGAGCATCTGTAAGTAAGAATGGCAGAGGATCCCCAAATCCAGGGGTGAAAAACTTGTTGCATCATTCCCAAGAAGACTCATGGCTGTACTAGGTCAGAAGGGTGCTTCTACTCAATACTGAGCAAAGGGTGTGAATACTCATGACCATGTGATATTACAGTTTTTCTTGTTTAATAAATTTGCAAAAAATTCTACATTTCTGTTTGTTTTCTGTCAAGATGGAGGGCAGAGTGTACATTAATGAGAAGAAAATGAACTTTTTTGAATTTACAAAATGACAGCAATGTGGGGGAGTGTTGATTCCCTAACTGGATTACGTCGAAACTTTGAAGATTATTTCTATTAATAAATTGGTGAACACGTACTTCTGGGGAAGATTATATTCAAACAAACTTTTTTCCCTGTTTTTTTAACTCTATTCTTGCAGGGTTAGTAATTGGGATGTCTGATAGACGCATCCCCATTACTAACCCATGGGCTTGATGCCAGCTGCATTGCAGCCTTTCAACAAACCTTATTAATGTACTACCCAAACACCGACCTCAGACAGACTTTTTATAAAAGTCCGAGTCCCGGACAACCAGTGTCCAGTACAAACACGGAACTTTAATGTTTGGTTTTGCTCATCCCTATTCAGCTGTTAGGTTCTCTTTTATGTCATAGTAGGAGGCTAAGCTAAATCCATGCTCGGTAGGTACCGTGAATGTTTGAGCCATGAACTAATGATTTGATTGACTATAAAATATTGCTTCAAATATTAGTTACTGATTGAAAATGTAAACTATACATAAATGTTATTTGCCATACTTTAATAAGGTCAAAATCACATATAGGGAAGGGGCATTTGTAAAATTGCAAACTCTGCACCATGAATCAGCACTATTGAAGGTCATAGGTATATGATTGATAATAACTTTTTGTGCATATCTATGTGGCACCATTGCAGTTGTTTATGAGTGAATGTCATCACTTTGTGTAATCTTCAAATTGCCATGAAAATCTTTTATTGCGTTTTGTGTCATATTTAGAAGAGACAGTGCACATAAAACCACATATAAAACCCAATGTTGCGACTATATATATTGGGGACTGGAGTCAGTAAAGCCCATTATCAGAGGAAGAAGAAGCTCTGTGACACTTTTAATCATGAGTGCATCAGCCTGGGGATATGATGTGCATAATGGTAAATGCCAGTAGATACAGTACCGGTATACTGATGATCAGTGGCGACTGACCGACCGAGACACTGGAAGATGCTCTGGTGGGCCCTGGTCATCCGAGGGCACCCTAGGTGAAAGTAGAGGGAGCCCGCTGATAATTGGTCTGCAGTAGTGAAAAATAGCCGCCAGCCTAAAGGCTGCCAGTGCGCAGCGCATAGCATTTTAATGACAGTGCCGCATTTGAACAAGCAAGAGGACATCACTCGAGAATGGGAGCAAGGTGAGTATGCATTGTTTTTATTTTCTAAGGTTTTTTTTCTATGCGTGCTGGTATATAGGAGGCTATGTAGGTTCTAATATTGTCTATAGGACAATATTATGGGGGCTGCTTTGTCTATAGGGGATTATTTTGGAGCTCATGCGGTGTATATAGGGGTCCTGTGTGGGGGCTCATACTGTATATAGGGGTCTGTGTGTGGGGGCTTATACTGTATATAGGGGTCCTGTATTGGAGGCTCATACTGTATATAGGGGTCCTGTCGGGGGGCTCATACTGTATATAGGGGTCCTGTGTGGGGGGATCATACTGTATATATGGGTGATCATACTGTACATGGGGGCCTGTGTAATGGGGCTCATTCTGTATATAGCAGGCTATATTTACAATCATACTGTATATATGGGGCCTGTGTGTGAGCTGATGCTGTATATTGGGGGTCTGTGTTGGGGCTTATACTGTATATAGGGGCTTGTGTGGGGGCTTATGCTGTATATAGGAGGCCTGTGTGAAGGCTTATGCTGTATATAGGGGGCCTGTGTTGGGGCTTATACTGTATAGAGGGGCTTGTGTGTGGACTTATGCTGTATATAGGAGGCCTGTGTTGCTGCTAATGCTGTACAAAAGGGGCCTGTGTGGGTGCTCATACTGTATATAGGGGGCCTGTGTATGGGCTCATACTGTATATAGCAGGCTATATGTGGGCTCATACTGTATATAGGGTATATATATTCATGCTGTATATAGGAGGCTGTGTGTGCTCATGTTATATCTAGGGGCTGTGTGGGTCATACTGTATAGGGGCTGTGTGAGGGTCATATGGTATTTAGTGGGCTGTGTGGGTGGTGATACCATATATCAAGGGAGGGAAACCTTTCTCTGTCAAGAGCCATTTGGAAATATCTAGCAATCTTCAGGGGCTGCACAAAATGATCAACTTCAAAAATTCTACTAATATATTTTGGCAAACAATTAATTAACTCACCTACTGTGGTCGCTGTAGCTGCTTCCCTTTGGTGCGGCTGGGGGGCACACAGCACTGGGGCGGCATGTACAGTAAAGGGAATGCTGGGCTGCCACTCCTCTTCTTCTGTGGGACAGGTGCAGATTGCACGCATCCCCACCTACAAAATACATCCTCAGCACGCTGGCACTGACTTCAGTGTATGCGCACGCAGCGTTCAGGAGTGAACACTGTGTGCATGTGCTTGCAGCTTACGTTTGAGTTTAAAGGGCCAGCAGCCAGTAAGACGAGTACTGTGGTCCACTGCGATCTGTCTGGGGGCCGCAAAAAAGGTCATTGTAGGCCACATGTGGACGTGGGCCTGAGGTTACCCACTCCTGCCGTATATATAAGGGACCTGTGTCCCTGTATATATTCTATATATTGGACCTGTGTGGGGGCTTATGCTTATTCTGTGGGCCCCGAACACCCCAGTCCGACACTGTTGATGAGGATGAACCTGAGCAATGTATACTCTGTAGGTATTCTGCTTTTTAGTTAACAGTCTAAATGCAGACTTAATGGGTTAATGATCTCGTTGAACTGGTTTCAATTAGCGATAGGCGAACGTGCTCGCCACTGCTCATTACGTGGTCAAGCATCAGATTGTGCCAATACAACTTGAGTACTGAGCATAATAAGAAGAAGTAATAAGTAATAAGAAGTCAATGGGAAACTGGAAACTCGAGCATTTTCAAACTCACATGCTCGAGGCTCAATCGAGTAACGAGCAGTGCCGAGCACGTTCGCACATCACTAAACATATCCTATAGTTTTGTGTATACAACTCTAATGCAGAACTATGTGTCCTCATGGTTGTAAACTACAAACAATGTACAATGTAAGAAGATCAGGCAAATCCAATGAATAAAATCTTCATACTTTATTTGTACATAACATAAAACTCCATGATGGCGGAGATGTACAAATCAATTTTAATTGTACATCTCCACCATCATGGAGTTTTATTATGTTATGTACAAATAAAGTATGAACATTTTATTCATTGGATTCACCTGATCTTCTTACATTGTACAGTCCATGGTGGTGGCTTTCAGGGCTAGAGTCCATCAATATATGGTATCAGTTGAAAGATGGTGGTAGTATGATGAGGCACTAATTTTTCTATATAGTGACTTGTTAAAAACCCAGTATAGTTTGATTATGTAGTCTTGAGTTACAGTGGGGAAAAAAGTATTTAGTCAGCCACCAATTGTACAAGTTCTCCCACTTAAAAAAATGAAAAATCCTGTAATTGACATCATAGGTAGACCACTACTATGAGAGACAAAATGAAAAAACAAATCCAGAAAATCACCTTGTCTGATTTCGCAAGATTTTTTTTTGCAAATTATGGTGGAAAATAAGTATTTGGTCAATAACAAAAGTTCATCTCAATATTTTGTTATATATCCTTTGTTGGCGATGACAGAAGTCAAACGTTTTCTGTAAGTCTTCACATGGTTGGCACACAATTGTTGGTGGTTTGTTGGCCCATTCCTCCATGCAGATCTCTTCTAGTGCAGCGATGTTTTGGGCCTGTCGCTGGGTAACACAGACTTTGAACTCCCTCCAAAGGTTTTCTATGGGGCTGAGATCTGGAGACTGGCTAGGCCACTCCAGGACTTTCATATGCTTCTTAAAAAGCCACTCCTTGGTTGCCCTGGCGGTGTGCTTGGGATCATTATCATGCTGAAAGACCCATCCACTTTTCATCTTCAATGCCCTTGCTGATGGAAGGAGGTTTGCACTCAAAATCTCACGATACATGGCCCCATTCATTTTTTCATGTACTGTACATGTATCAGTCTTCCTGGTCCTTCTGTAGAGAAACAGCCCCAAAGCATGATGTTGCCACCCCCATACTTCATAGTAGGTATTATGTTCTTTGGATGCAATCTAGCATTTTGTCTCCTCCAAACACGGCGAGTTGTGTTTCTAACAAACAGTTCTTCTTTGATTTCATTAGACCATATGACATTTTCCCAATACACTTCTGGATAATCCAAATGCTCTCTAGCAAACTTCAGACGGGCTTGGACATGTACTGGCTTAAGCAGGGGAACACGTCTGGCACTGCAGGATCTGAGTCCCTGGCGACGTAGTGTGTTACTGATGGTAGCCTTTGTTACGGTGGTCCCAGCTCTATGCATGTCATTCACTAGGTCCCTCCATGTGGTTCTGGGATTTTTGCTTATCATTCTTGTGATCATTTTGACCCCATGGAGTGAGATCTTACGTGGAGCCCCAGATCAAGGGAGATTATCAGTGGTCTTGTATGTCTTCCATTTTCTTATTATTGCTCACACAGTTGATTTCATCACACCAAGCTGCTTGCCTATTGCAAATTCAGTCTTCCCTGCCTGGTGCAGAGCTACAATTTTGATTCTGATGACCTTCGACAGCTCTTTGGTCTTCACCATAGTGGAGTTTGGAGTGTGACTGTTCGAGGTTGTGGACAAGTGTCTTTTATACTGATAACAAGTTCAAACAGGTGCCATTACTACAGGTAATGTTTGCAGGACAGAGGGGCCTCTTACAGAAGAAGTTACAGGTCTGTGAGAGCCAGAAATCTTGCATGTTTTTAGTTGACTAATGTTATGGGGGGCTGTCTGATAATAACACCTAAAGGAATATCAGACAGTCAGGGTCAACCGACTGACTCTGCTGCAGACTATTGCAGAGTGCAATACCTCTGTTAAACTCACAGAGGAATATAATTAGTAAATAAGGCAATTCCTCCCTTACTTGGAGGGTGTGTGGAATGGTCTCTGTTAATGATCACAGAGACAAAAGCAGTGAGTGTGAAATGGCACCTACCTAGGTCCGTTCCTCTAGTGGTGCCAGGAGACGGACAGCAGCGTAAGCCGCACAAAGCTCCTACCTGTGTTCGCTCCACTAGTGTGCGAGGACACGAACCACTAGATATGGCACCTGCCTAGGTCCGCTCTTCTAGTGGTGCAAAAGAGACGGACAGCAGCGTAAGCCGCACAAAGCTCCTACCTGCGTTCCCTCCACTAGTGTGCGAGGACACGAACCACTAGATATGGCACCTGCCTAGGTCCGCTCCTCTAGTGGTGCAAAAGAGACAGACAGCAGCATAAGCCACACAAAGCTCCTACCTCTGTTCGCTCCCCTAGTGTGCGAGGATACGAACAACTGCCAGACGCAGTATAAGGAACGTTACCCTAGCGGCAACGTCCACCTACGAGTAGAATCACAAGGCCCAGCTGGACCATGTGCCTCAGGCACCTGCCTATGTCCGCTCCCCTAAGAGGTAAGGATACGGACTGCAGCCGAAGCTGTAAGGTATAAGAACGCTACCCTGCCGGTAGCGCTCACCTAGCATAGACAGAGAGATGCCTAGAGGAACGTGCACAGAGCGTCTACTCTCATTCATGAACCAAGAAGACTGAGCGCCGTGCGGCATGCGTCAGGGTCTTATATAGACTCTGTGCCTCATCCAAGATGGAGGACACCAGAGCCAATCCGCTGCCAGAACGACAGGAATGACGTCACGCTGGCCTATCACCGAGCAAAGCGTCACAAGCACATGACCAGCGACCAATCGGCATAGAAGGTGTCAGAGACATGTGACCACGTGTCACAAGCACATGACCAGCGGCCAATCGGCATAGAAGGTGTCAGAGACATGTGACCTCGTGTCAGCGATGATGTCACCCGCATATGTGCAATGGCTCCAAGATAGGACTTAGTCTCCAGCGCTTGCACATGTGCAGTAGCAAGAAATCTGGACATAGACTCCAGTGCCACAGCAACCGTAACAACTAAATGCTTATTTTCCACCATAATTTGCAAAAAAAAATTGCCAAATCAGACAAGGTGATTTTCTGGATTTGTTTTCTCATTTAGTCTCTCATAGGTGTGGTCGCCTATAATGTCAATTACAGGCCTCTCTCATCTTTTTAACTTGGAGAACTTGCACAATTGGTGGCTGACTAAATACTTTTTTTCCACTGTATTTAGTATATTTTCTATTAATTTATTCTTTATTTCAGGACCTGACCATTGGCATAAAGTTTATCCTATTGCTCAAGGAAACTTCCAGTCTCCAATAGACATTTTAAGCAAGGAAGCAAAGTTTGATGCATCTTTGAAGTCTCTTAGTATCAATTACAGTCCAGCTTCTATCAAATCTATTATCAACATTGGTCATTCATTCCATGTAATTTCTGAAGATGCTGCTGACGTCTCAGGTAAGACATCGGAACTAAAGCTCAGAATGAATGACACATTAAGTTTTTATAACCAGATGATAATTAATTCTTAGTCAGTGGTAGTGTAACGCTTGTCACTACCTTACGGAGTCGCATGAACGGAACGGTAGTCAGAAGAGCCGGTGTCTGGTAACAGGAGATCACGTCCAACAATAGAGATAGGGCAGCACTCACCAACGTCCAGTAAAAAAGACTTTATTTATTCATGGTGCAGGTAAAAAGGCAGGAGCAGAGTTGACAGCAGGGCCCCCTCATGGACGACAGCCGTTTCGCGTGTACTCACGCTTCCTCGGGTCCATATCGTGGTATCAGTGGTAGTGTAACGCTTGTCACTACCTTACGGAGTCGCATGAACGGAACGGTAGTCAGAAGAGCCGGTGTCTGGTAACAGGAGATCACGTATAATCATAAGGGGTAAACAGAGATGTAGTCAGGGCATAATTCGAGGGTCACAATACCAGAAGAGCACGTAGTAGTACAAGGGAGCAAGCAAAGACGTATGTAGTCAGATAACAGTCCGGGGTCCAAGACAGGAATGCATGACAGGAATAGGGAGCGGGCAGAGGGAAGTCCAATAACAGTCCGGGGTCAGAATACTAGCAGACACACAAACTATGGCAACACAGCAGAGCCAGAGAATACAACTGGCAGAGCTCTGGGGGAGCATGCTCTGTAAAGAAGCCTGAGCAATTACCCAGAAGATGGAACAGCTGAGTAACCAGCACCTCCCAAAACCAACCTGGACACCAGTATTTTGACCAAGCTGCTAGTTCATTATCAATGACGATGCCACAGAGCATCTCCAAAGGCAAGATGATCTGCACAAGGAATACACTGCCAGATCTGTAAGTGCCACAGAGTATCTCCAGGTCTACGAGATGCTCTGCACAGAGAATCGTGACAGGTAGATTTGGTAAGCATGCATAGTAAATGTGCCAAATAGGCAACAGAGCAACATGCTACAGAGAATCTGATAAGGGATGGACACATTCATACTTAAAAAGATTTCATTATAAATATCACTGTCTTCTCAGATATTGATTAACTGGTAAAATGTTCACAATTTTTAATGCATTGCAGTGGTTAAAGGAGGCCCGCTCAATGCAAACTACAGGCTGAACCAGTTCCACTTCCACTGGGGCCCAGCTAACGATTCTGGATCAGAGCACACCGTGGATGGAAAGCATACCTCCCAACTTTTAAAGAAGGAAAAGAGGGACAAAGTTTGCGGCGCGCGTAGCGCGCCGCGGCAATTTTTTAGGCCACGCCCCCTAACCACACCCATTTCACAGTCACGCCCATATCCACTCCCCATCCACACCCATTCAGCACAAACACGCAGGCAGCCGGCGGGCCTCCAGCACGGACACGCAGGCAGCCGGCGGGCCTCCAGCACGGACACGCAGGCAGCCGGCGGGCCTCCAGCACGGACACGCAGGCAGCCGGCGGGCCTCCAGCACGGACACGCAGGCAGCCGGCGGGCCTCCAGCACGGACACGCAGGCAGCCGGCGGGCCTCCAGCACGGACACGCAGGCAGCCGGCGGGCCTCCAGCACGGACACGCAGGCAGCCGGCGGGCCTCCAGCACGGACACGCAGGCAGCCGGCGGGCCTCCAGCACGGACACGCAGGCAGCCACAGTGAGGCGGCCGGTCGCCCGCACAGTGAGGCGGCCGGTCGCCTTCACAGACAGGCGGCCGGCCGCCTTCACAGACAGGCGGCCGGCCGCCTTCACAGACAGGCGGCCGGCCGCCTTCACAGACAGGCGGCAGGCCGCCCGCACAGAGAGGCGGCCAGCCGCCCGCACAGAGAGGCGGCCGGCTGCCCGCACAATGAGGCGGCGGGCCGCCCGCACAGACAGGCGGCGGGGGGCGCCCGCACAGACAGGCGGCAGGGGGGCGCCCGCACAGACAGGCGGCAGGGGGGCGCCCTCACAGACAGGCGGCCGGCCGCCCGCACAGACAGGCCGCCGGCCGACCGCACAGACAGGCCGCCGGCCGACCGCACAGACAGGCCGCCGGCCGACCGCACAGAGAAGCGGCCGGCTGCACGCACAGACAGGCGGCCGTCCGCCGGAACAGAGAGGCGGCCGGCCGCACGCACAGAGATGCGGCCGCCCGCCCGCACAATGAGGCGGCGGGCCGCCCTCACAGACAGGCGGCCGGCCGCCCGCACAGACAGGCCGCCGGCCGCCCGCACAGACAGGCCGCCGGCCGCCCGCACAGACAGGCCGCCGGCCGACCGCACAGACAGGCCGCCGGCCGCCCGCACAGACAGGCCGCCGGCCGACCGCACAGACAGGCCGCCGGCCGACCGCACAGACAGGCTCCGGCCGGGGGTGAGGGGGGGGGAGGGAGGGAAATCAGCGCTGGGGAGATTTTACTGTACCAGCAGCAGCACAGGCAGCGCTCCTCTCTGTTATGCCACGTCTACTGGGATGGTAGGAGGGAAAAGCAGGGAGGCAGAGAGAGTGGGTGGGCGGAGCCCGGGAGCCGGCCGTCCCGCCCGTGGCAACGGGACAAACAACATAAAGCGTGAAAGTCCCGCTGTATCCGGGACGGTTGGGAGGTATGTGTGAGCTTCAAGGGAAATAAAAAGGGATTGTAGGTCAACGTCTCTGGGTGCAATAGTGTGCAGCACTACTTGAAATGCTCTGCCTATTGGTAGGGGAGAGAGGGTGCGATGCTCTGCCTGGGGGAATGGGGAGGGGGAGAGAGAGGGTGCGATGCTCTGCATGGGGGAATGGGGAGGGGGAGAGAGAGGGTGCGATGCTCTGCATGGGGGAATGGGGAGGGGGAGAGAGAGGGTGCGATGCTCTGCATGGGGGAATGGGGAGGGGGAGAGAGAGGGTGCGATGCTCTGCCTGGGGGAATGGGGAGGGGCCGGGGGAGAGAGAGGGTGCGATGCTCTGCATGGGGGAATGGGGAGGGGGAGAGAGAGGGTGCGATGCTCTGCCTGGGGGAATGGGGAGGGGGAGAGAGAGGGTGCGATGCTCTGCCTGGGGGGATGGGGAGGGGGAGAGAGAGGGTGCGATGCTCTGCCTGGGGGAATGGGGAGGGGGAGAGAGAGGGTGCGATGCTCTGCCTGGGGGAATGGGGAGGGGGAGAGAGAGGGTGCGATGCTCTGCCTGGGGGGAGGGGCCGGGGGAGAGAGAGGGTGCGATGCTCTGCCTGGGGGGATGGGGAGGGGGAGAGAGAGGGTGCGATGCTCTGCCTGGGGGAATGGGGAGGGGGGAGAGAGAGGGTGCGATGCTCTGCCTGGGGGAATGGGGAGGGGGAGAGAGAGGGTGCGATGCTCTGCCTGGGGGAAGGGGGGAGAGAGAGAGGGTGCGATGCTCTGCCTGGGGGAAGGGGGGAGAGAGAGAGGGTGTGATGCTCTGCCTGGGGGAATGGGGAGGGGGAGAGAGAGGGTGCGATGCTCTGCATGGGGGAATGGGGAGGGGGAGAGAGAGGGTGCGATGCTCTGCCTGGGGGAAGGGGGGAGAGAGAGAGGGTGCGATGCTCTGCCTGGGGGAATGGGGAGGGGGAGAGAGAGGGTGCGATGCTCTGCCTGGGGGAATGGGGAGGGGGAGAGAGAGGGTGCGATGCTCTGCCTGGGGGAATGGGGAGGGGGAGAGAGAGGGTGCGATGCTCTGCCTGGGGGAATGGGGAGGGGCCGGGGGAGAGAGAGGGTGCGATGCTCTGCCTGGGGGAATGGGGAGGGGGAGAGAGAGGGTGCGATGCTCTGCCTGGGGGAATGGGGAGGGGCCGGGGGAGAGAGAGGGTGCGATGCTCTGCCTGTGGGAATGGGGAGGGGGAGAGAGAGGGTGAGATGCTCTGCCTGGGGGAACAGGCGGCCGGCCGCCGGAACAGAGAGGCGGCCGGCCGCACGCACAGAGAAGCGGCCGGCCGCCTGCACAGAGAAGCGGCCGGCCGCCCGCACAGAGAAGCGGCCGGCCGCCCGCACAGAGAAGCGGCCGGCAGCCCGCACAATGAGGCGGCGGGCCGCCCTCACAGACAGGCGGCCGGCCGACCGCACACGGCACAGACAGGCTCCGGCCGGGGGTGAGGGGGGGGGGGGGAGGGTTGGGAAATCAGCGCCGGGGAGGAGATGTTACTGTACCAGCAGCAGCGCTCCTCTCTGACTGTGTTATGCCACGTCTTACTGGGAGGTAGGAGGGAAAAGCAGGGAGGCGGAGAGAGAGTGGGTGGGCGGAGCCCGGGAGCCGGCCGTCCCGCCCGTGGCAACGGGACAAACAACGTAAAGCGTGAAAGTCCCGCTGTATCCGGGACGGTTGGGAGGTATGGGAAAGGCATATTCAGCAGAGGTAACTCATTTTACTTACAACCCTCAAAACACTTCTAGACACTACAAAGACTAACTGATCTATATGAACTGCAAGAAAATCGTATTAAACCTATGAATCTGATTGTTGCCCATACCAAACATAAGGTAGACCACTGAAAGTGGAGTCTACCGAGGCCTAGCCATAATTTCTGTAGATTGACCAAACTAAGGTATGGCCTAAGCACTGTCAAGTACTACTACAGAGGCTAATAGGTAAAATATATACCAATACATTATAGCTTCAAGAAAAATGGAGAAAGTTTTAACCCCTTCCCATCACAACCTGTTTCCACCTTCCCGACCAGGCCAATTTTTACAATTCTGACCAGTGTCACTTTATGTGGTAAAAACTCTGGAACGCATGAATATATTTCCGTGATTCTGAGGATATTTTTTTGTGACAAATTGTACTTCATTACAGTAGTAAATATAGGTCAATGTGATTTGCGTTTATTTAAGAAAATATCGGAAATTTTACAAAAATTTTGAAAAACTCAATTTTAGAATTTTTAATTTTTATGCCCTCAAAACAAAATAGTCCTACTGCACAAAATAATTAATAAATAACATTTACCTCATGTCTACTTTATGTCAGCATCATTTTAATCATATTTTTTTATTTTGTTAGAACTATGTAGCAACATTTTTCATTTTTCCAACCAAATTTATAAATCCTATTTTTTTAGGGACCACTTCACTTTTGAAATGACTTAGAAAGTCCTATGTGTCAGAAACACCCCCCAAAAAGATGCAATTGTAAAAATGGCATCCCTCATTGTAGTCAAAACTGCAGGAAGGTTTGTTAAGGCTACTTTCACACATCTGGTTTTTGCAGTGCGGCTCAAACCGGCTGTGGTACCTATGCAACGGATGCAGCGAAAACACCGCATCCTTTGCATAAGTTTTTACATGCGGCCCGTCCTTTTTTTTCCGGTTGAGGCACGCTACTGAGCATGCGCAGTGGAAGAAACCGCATGCGGCGGCCGGATGCGGTTTTTGCCGCATCGCTCCGCATCCGGCGTTCATAGGCATGCATTGAAAAATGCGCCGCAGCGGCCGGATGCGGCGCGATACTTTTTTTTGCTGGAGCAAAAAACGTGCCAGGGAACGTTCCATCCGGCCGCCGCATCAGCTAAATCTGCCGCATGCGGCAAAAACCGGACGGAACGCAAGCCCATGCGGCACAATGTGGCGCCAATGCAAGTCAATGCTGGAAAAAATGAAACCGGCGGCAAAAAAAAAACGGTTTCTTTTTTCAGCAGAGCGCCGGATTGTGCCGCACTGCTACAACCGGATGTGTGAAAGTAGCCTAACCCGTTAGGTGCTTCACAAGAATAATAGCAAAGTGGAAGAAAATAATGAAAAATTACGTATTTTGCTTTAGCCCCAAATTTTTCATTTTCACAAGAATATCAGGAGAAAATGGGCCATCCAATTTATTGGCCAATTTCTCCTGAGTGTGGGAAAACTACTGTTAGGGCTCACGGGAGTGCTTGGAAGGAAAGGAACACCATTTGAATGTTGAAACCCAGATTTAGCCAGAATAGACTATGGATGCCATGTTGCATTTGAAGAGCCGCTAAGGTGCCAAAACAGCAAAAAACCCCACAAGTGAACCCATTTTAGAAACTACACCCCTCAAGGTATTTATTTAATGGCTTGTTGAGTATCTTAAACCCACAGGTGCTCATTGGACCATGAAAATGAAAAATTCACAAGGGAAACAGGAGAAAATGGACCACCCAATTTTTTGGGCAATTTCTCTTGAGTATACAGATACCCCATATGTGGGGGAAATTACTATTTGGGCACACAGGAAGGCTCAGAAAGGAAGGAGAGCTATTTGACTTTTCAAGCTCAACTTTGTCAGGAATAGACTGCGGACGCCATATTGCATTGGAAAAAACCCTAAGGTGCCAAAACAGTAGAAACCCACCAAAGTGACTCCATTTTGGAAACTACACCCCTTGAGGAATTTATTTAGGAGATTAGTGAGCATTTTATACTTACATATGATTGACAAAATTATTTAACAATGGCTTTGGAAATGTAACATTTTCCACTAAAATGTTGCTTTAGCCCCATGTTTTTAATTTTCAAAAGTGCTATTGGGAGAAAATGGACCACATATTTTGTTATGCAATTTCCCATGAGTATGTCAATACCCTATATATTGTTGGAAACTACTTTTTAGGCACAGTGCCAAGCTCAAAAGGGAAGGCGCTCCATATTGGAGTGCAGATTGAGCTGGAATGGTTGTTACATGGGCAGAGTTCCTGTAACTCTAAGAGAGTGTAAGAGGTGCCAGGACAGCAGAACTGCTCCGCTCAGAGACTACAATTAGTCATACAGTGAGCATGTTGCCATCACCGGTGTGTCACAAAATTTTATACCATTGTGTGGTGAAGAAATATTAATTACATTTTTATCACTAAAATACTGTTTTAGACCTAGACTTTTCATTTTTACAAGGTGACGTGGGTAAAAAGCCCATCATCTCAATTTATTCACAATTTATCATGAACGTGGCAATACCCCATGCTGTATGTGACTGTACAGTACTATTTTGCCACATGGCAGGGCTCGGGAAGGAAGGAGTGCTATTTGACTTTCGGGGCGCAGATTTTCCCAGAATAGTTTGCAGACTCCATTTGCAGGGCCACTTAGGACAGAACAGCAGAAACTCCCATCAAGTGAATCCATTTTGGAATTTACACCCCTCTGGGAATTCATCTACATGTGTAGTGACTATTTTGACTCCACTGGTGTTTTTCAGAAACAAATATGTAAGTAGAAGTTCCAGAATGAAAATGCAGATATGCCACTGCAGTGCCCAATACATTGTAGTGCCCAATATATTGCACCAAGCTGGTGCTTCTGTAGACATGTGACGTGCCCACGGGGTCTTGGGGGTTACTCGTCACCGATCCGGTGTCGATTTGGTTGTCACAGCGGCCTGGCGGTTTCATGACCTCGGCGGTGTCAATAAAGATGGGGATGATGGGAGTTGTTATTCGTGACACCACCTGTGGTGTGCTGCCAGTTATTAGCCACCGCTGCGGAAAGTCTCTCTTCTGGGGCATATGGTGACGCAGCTCGGGTATTGCAGCTCTCCACAGGTAGAGCTTGGGCTTCAGGGACGATGTTGGGAGTAGTAGTCACCTATGGCGCAGGGGTTCGAGGATGGGAGCGCCAGCAATGATGGGATGACACAGAGGTTGCAGTCAAGGTTCTTTATTCGCTGATATGTGATATCAGTGATATCACTGATAATGCTGGGGTTTCACTGTGATGGGCTTCAGCCGATCCCGGATAGTTCAGAGATCAAGGCCGGTGTTTCCTTCTGTGTGTTCTTTCCAGTGGTCTTCCCTCCACCCAAGCTCCTGGGCCGTGGAACGGGTCACGGGTGCCTGCAGCACTCCCCGTGAAGCCTGGGATCCCCCTTCTTCCTAAAAACCCGGGTTGAGCTTCCAGCTCCTGACCACGGGCCCCTTTCTGTGCAATGTCTTGTGACGTCTCTTCCTGAGTCTAACCTGGCGCTTGTTGCACCTGGAGCTCACTGAATGCTGTGTCAGATGGCTCCTCACTTCCCCTGCAGGTGCCCCACCTCCTGGGTTGCTGAACTAGTGGGCAAGAAATCCCATATCTCGTGATGGCCACCCCCGGCACCTATCCTGGCCCAGTCCCAGTAACAGAGCTCCCAAGTTGTGTGTTGGATGTGTTGTGGTAGTTTACCAGCAATGACCTCATCTGTATCTGAAATTAATAATTCACCCAGGGGGAGGTGCAGTACCCTGTGGCGCCTGAAGCCACAGGGGTGCCACACATGCATCCGATCCATTAAGTGGGTCTCCTGGCTACAATACTGGCAAACATATGGACACTAGCTGCAGTTTAGGCACTATGTTGGTTTCAGAAGGGAGGGGAACGTTTAGATTTGGAAGTGCAGATGTCACTGCATTTCTTTTGGGGGAGCCATGGCACATTTCCAGTGCCTTTATGCTACCTGTAACATGGAAATCCCTTATATTTCTATTAACAGATGACTTGTTTTTTTTGTGTTATCTGTTGAAGCTTTTATTAGTTGCAATTTAGTATACAAAACATTTTAGATCAGTTAACAGTTATCCTGTGCACTACGCTTAGCACTTACTCAGATCCATTGACTAATGAGGCAGGTGTTGGTCTGTTGAAAACTGTGTCCAAGTGCACTTTGTGCATGCCTAAAAACATGCCTAAAATAATGGACAGGGCCACATCATGGGAGAGATGGAGACCAACATTGCTCTCTGTGTCTCATTGCACGGAATGTTTTATTGGGGATATTGCATGAATCATGTATTTCAGAGATTTACAAGAGATTGTAGGATCGGGTCACAGTTGCATGACACTCGGATCATGCTGTCAGTGTGCCGCCCCCACGCCCGCAGCAGCCGGGCTGCTTTGATCTGGACCCGCTATGTGGCTTAAGGGATCCTCCGGACCCGCCGAATGAAAAGGGGGACGTAGTTGTACGACCTTGGCCGTATTCAGTTTGTGATGCCACCCACAGTGTGTGGTGAAGTGGGACACCACCGCTGCTGTTGTGGGGTACCCGGGGGAGATGTAGTGGCAGCTGGATGTTAACCCCTCCGTGAGTAGGGATGGTTGCCCCAGAGCCCAGTGTCTCTGTACGGGGTATGGCGATGGCAGGGGCTTGCACGCCCGGACGGACCAGGGGATGTTTGGTTACTCACAATTAATTGAATCACACAAGTCTTTTGGTAAACCAAGGAGCTGGTGGCCGGTCACCACGGCCGGTTGTACTCCGGTCCCCCACCCGGGCTGGTGGTCACTGTCTTTTCCTTTGCACTAGTTTTAGTTGTGTGTTTAGTCTTCCCGATATGGAACACGGGAGTCTGCTCCCGGCTTTCTGTGTACCTGAGGAGCCATGCCCGCTGACGCTGACCCGTGGGATCTATGGGCCCTGGCGGTTGCCCTATCCCTCTCTGTGGGTGGTTGTCTGTTTTTGGGACTTTGGTTGGGACACGACCCATAATCCTGCCCGCAATCGGTTGATTAGCTAGGCCGTTGGTTCCGGTCCTGGCTTCAGGGTCCGAGTACCCCCTCTGTGCACGGTTTCCGATCGGGCCTCCGGTGTCGGTACCGGCGGGCTCCAATCCTGTCCCGGTCCACCTCAGATCTGCCAAGCCGTCTTCTCATCTCCTGCTGACGGAGACCACCGTCTGCCACCTAGCCAAGGTACCAGGGCTCCAACCCTGGCCCCGTTCAACTTGAACTTCTCCTCTGCTGGAGCTACACCTAGCTCCAGCCTCCACTCCTCTCAACTTGAACTCCAAACTTAATCTGACTAGAACTGCTTTTTTTCCCGCCCCGGGCTGTCTAGACCCCTAGGTGGGCGTTCCCTAACCACCTGGTCCTGCCCACTGGTGTGCCTGTCTTGCCCTGAGGGGGGTGATTAGGGTTTCAGGTCGGCTGTATGTGACCCTGTGAGGGATGGTGTTGGGCGGGGGCCTAGAGTGTGACTACCTGGTTTTGCCAGGGCGTCACAGCAGCAGAGCCTGAGCCGAGGGCCATTAGCATATCGCATTCGATACACTCGCATCACATGCCATCCGATCGTGTGAATATAGACTTATTCTGCCAGCTAAAAGACTACTTAAACAGCCATTAAACAGGGTTAAACAGCCAAAGCTCGACTACTACTTAATGGCTTATATTCCCGCATAATTGCCAAGATGTAACTGATGTCAATTAACAGGAACACCTTGCTGATTGGTATGTACAGTTGTCATATGTCTGGAGGGGGTTAATAAGTCTGTTAAATATGCTTTATTTTACATTAATAATGTTTATTTGATATATGTGTTAAGATACTAAAAATTGGATTTGTATTTGGTGTTCCCTCTACTGTAACATCAAGTACCGCATTATTAAAGGGGTTGTCCAGTACTTTAATATTGGTGACCGATTCTTAGGGGTACTTTTCACGTTGCGACATCGCAAGCCGATGCTGCGATGCCGAGCGCGATAGTCCCCACCCCCGTCGCAGCTGCGATATCTAGTGATAGCTGCGAATATTATCGCTACGGCTGCTTCACATGCACTCACCTGCCGTGCGACGTCGCTCTGGCCGGCGAACAGCCTCCTTCGCGTCACTGCGATGTCACACGGCAGGCGGCCAATAGGAGTGGAGGGGCAGAGATGAGTGAGATGTAAACATCACGCCCACCTCCTTCCTTCCGCATTGCCGACGGGAGCTGCGGTGACGCAGGTAGGAGATGTTCCTCGCTCCTGCAACTTCACACACAGCGATGTGTGCTGCCGCAGGAATGCGGAACATCGGACCGTCGCATCACCGTAATTATGGAATTTGCCGACGCTACACCATTGATACGATTACGACGCTTTTGCGCTCGTTAATCGTATCATCTAGGATTTACACACTACGATGTCGAGAGCGACACCGGATGTGTGTCACTTTTGACATGACCCCCACCGACATCGCACCTGCGATGTCGTAGTGTGCAAAGCCCGCCTCAGGATAGGTCATCAATACCAAATTGGTACTACGTTTTAAGAGAAATTCATGTGTGGCTGCATTTTGTATTACTTTTTTGTTACCACTTATTGAACTCACGCTTAAAGGGAATTAAAAGTCCATTCCTTTAATATTGATGGACTATCCTTAGAATGTGCAGCCCCGCAACTGATAACATCCAATTGCCATTGGCACCAGCAACAGCTGAACAACAGGGGTGCCGGGTTTCAGTATTAAAGTATCAGACAACCCCTTAGAAATTCTCTTTTAGTCTAAAATATTTGTTATTATTAAATGTTTGAGTTACACGATTATACTTTGTGATTATTTCCATTTTTATTATAGCTGCATCTTGTCCACTGGAACTCAGAGAAATATTCCAGTTTTGCCGAGGCCTGTAAGAATCTCGATGGCTGTGCTGTGCTCACTGTTTTCTTACAGGTATGTACTAACCAGAAATTATTAATCAGAATCCCTATCTTTTTTTATGTAACTTGTTGGAGATAAGATTTGTTATAGGACAGCTTTTGTCTCCTGTATTGGTGATAAACAAGATTTAAATTAAAAGGGTAATCCAGACTTAAACACTGATGACCTATCCTTAGGATAGATCATCAATGTAAGATCTGTGGGGGTGCATAGTGGCTGTGAATGGGTACTTCATATACGACCCCTATTCAAATCAATAGGGAGCAGATGTGCAGTACCTGGCCACGGCCACTATTCTGTTGACAGAGCTGTGCAACTCCGAAACTGAGTAGGTCTAGCCAGTGGTGGCATTGGGAACAGCTGATCGGCATGGGTGGTGGGGGTTGAGTGTCAATCTCCCACCGATCAGACATTGATGACCTATCTTTAAAATAGGTCATAAATGTTAACATTCCTAACAACCCCTTTATGTTTTTGAGTTCTCTTTTAAATAAAATTGTAATTTGGAATCATTTTGACATCTCGTGAAACAGTGAAATTAGAGGCAATATTTTCTATTTTTTAAATGTAACTTAATTTCTTTAGCTCTTTTTAGTTTTGATTAATAGATCAGCAACATAAAAAGATGAAATCAATTAAATTATGAAACAATGTACATTATAATTTTATTCACTTTTGTGCCAATATTTTTTCTTCTTTGTTAGGTTGGTAATGCTCATGCTGGTTTACAGAAAGTGGTGAATGCATTAAGCCAAATTAAAACAAGGGTAAGTCATGTTAGCTGAAACTGTAGCATATCCTTATTACATGTTTTGGCACAAATTCTACAAAGATAACTGATTTAATTGAAAGACTGTGTAGCCAAAAAAAACCTACCAAAAACAGCAAATGTCACACGGTGTTCAGCTCTAAACTCACCGAGTGTCATGGTGACTTCTGACAGTGTTCACACTGCAGAGTTTGACATGTCCCACTATGGTTTATCTGGTGCTTTTGAGTTGCACAGTCAGACTCGGGCGTTGACCAGTTGTATGCTTATTAGTGGTCAGTCTGGCAGGAGTTAATTTCTGCTGGCCTGTGGATTGCTGCTATGGTCACAGGTTACAGGAGACCTATCAGAGCCACATCCGCCCTTTAAAAGATGGTGGAGCCTGTTTCCCCATACCGATTAAAGCTTCACTTGCGATTGTGGTCCTTGTGCTGTGGTGATCCCCTTTGCTTTATTTGGTATGTTGTAGAAATATTCTCATTGCCTGTTTACCTCCTCCGTGATTCTTTATTTCCTCCTGAGTACTTATTGTCTTTCCTGTGTGTGTGTGTGTGTGTGTGTGTGTGTAGTGAGTCTGAGTTTGTGTTTTCCCTATCTATTTGTGTGGGATAAACCACTCCTGTCGTTGCCCTCCCTGGGGGTGGGAGAGAGGGGGTATAGACTTGGGCTACTCTGGAGCTAGGGTTAGGAAGACGTATCTTGGGAAACAGGGACAGATAGGGCCACCCTAGTCCTAGGGCCAGTGTAGGTGCCTCTGTTCAAGTTACTTCATCCCACCCCGTGACAGCAAAAGACTCCTAAGTCTAATAAATAAATATTTAATAATAAAGCTACTCTTACATGTTAGGGGCCCTCTGCACACTACGACATTGCAGGTGCGATGTTGGTGGGGTCAAATCGAAAGTGACGCACTTCCGGCGTCGCTCTAGACATCGTAGTGTGTAAATCGTTTTAACTATGATTAACGAGCGCAAAAGCGCCGGTATCGTATGATCGGTGTAGTGTCGGTCATTTTCATTATTTTGGCTGCAGCGATGTTACAATGTTGTTTCTCGTTCCTGCGGCAGCACACATCGCTGTGTATGAACTCACAGGAGCGAGGAACATCTCCTACCTGCGTCCCGTCTGCAATGCGGAAAGAAAGAGGTGGGCGGGATGTTTACGTCCTGCTCATCTCCGCCCCTCCGCTTCTATTGGCCGCCTGCCGTGTGACATCGCTGTGACACCACACGACCAACCCCTTAGGAAGGAGGCGGGTCGCCGGCCAGAGCGACGTCGCAGGGCAGGTAAGTGCATGTGAAGCTGCCGTAGCGATAATGTTCGCTACGGCAGCTATCACCATGATATCGCACCTGCGACGGGGGCGGGTGTGACGCCCTGGGCAAGCCAGGGGTCACAGGTCATTGCACCACCACACCCTACATCCCAGTTAGGAACACCAAAGCTAAACCAAAATCCTTGTTGCCTTCCTCCAGGGGCTGATGTTCACACCAGGGGGGTGGGCCAGGCAGTTGGCTCCGCCCACCGAGGAGTTCACAGCTCTGGAGGCGGGAAGAACCAGGCAGATTAGCCCAGGCAGGGCTCGAGTAAAGATTAGCTCAGGGGGAGCTTGAGTGAGGAGCTAAGTGGAGGAGTAAACAGGTAGTGAAGTGAAGGAAGTAAAGTGGTAAAGGAGGAAAGCAAGAGTGGTGACAGGAAAGAAAGAGAGTGGAAAGCCTGAAGAGAGTCCAGCTGTGTGCAGGACAGGGTCAGCAAGGTCAGCAACGACGGTGACTGTCCAGAGGGGTGGCTGTTCGGGAGTTCCTGGAAGGACCGCGGACGGGTAGTGACCCGGCGGTCTGGAGCAGCGTGCAAAGGACAGTCAGCACCAGGGCAGGGGCCTCTCGGACCCCGGCAAGGCTAGGAGTCGCCATAATTTGCCGAATCCGTCAGTGAAGGGGACGTCGATCCCCCAACAACCAAGTCCCGATTGAAGGCAACAGTCCAACCATTAAGGAGGAACACCGCCACCGCCAAGGCACCAGTTCCTCAGGGCCAGCGTCTGCGGGCAAAGTAGAGCTCCTCCGGTCCAGCTTGAAGCCGGGGAGCGGGTTACCGGTGGGGACCCATCGCTACCAACTTAGAAACATCAGGTGCAGGTCAGAGGGACATCACCGTCACCTACTGGGAGAGCAAGTGCAGCCGTCCGTGGGAACCGTCTTTCCAGCCGTGTGGTTTACCGTAAAACTGTGTCAACGTCTCAGGCTGAGTGAGTACCACAGTGCCGCAAGGCAAAGCGCTGCCCCCGCGTCCCTGCGCCCACCAGGCCCTGCATCTCCCATCTCATCACCGGGTCCCGGGATCACCAACCCCTACCCACGGAGGTGCAACGCAACACCTGGCTGCTCCGCATCACCATCCCCGGGATCCCCATATCGAGCAGCGGTGGTGAAATCACCACAACCGTGGGTGGCGTCACGGACAATAAACTATCTCCACACCCAACACCCCCCTTTCACTCACGGGCGAGGAGTGTCGCTCGAGAACCCCCGGGATCCGGCCCACAGCTCGAGCCACCACTGAGCAGCAACCGCCGGACCCGAGCAGAAGGGGTGAGCGTAGTGTGCTGACACCCTCCTCCCCGCCCGCGACAACTTGGCGTCACGAACAGGATCTTACCGCTCTGCCGTTTGGTAGAGGTGCGCCTTGTTACCGCCGGAGGTATCTGGCTGAAAAATTTCAGAAGTCGCCATCTTTGGCGCGAAAAGTTCCCGCTCGAGCGTCTTCTCGAGTAGTAGAGGCGCGAAGGCCAAAACTCCACCCCAATAGGGGAGTGGCCGGAAAGAAGCTAAGGGGGACGCGATGGCGGCTGGCTGCATGTAGCTGCAGCTATAAAAGCAGGGACGCCAGGACTCTGCAGACATACCGTTCCTGGAAGAAGAAGTCACAATGTGGATGCCGTTCCGCGACACCGTAGCCCCCGCGCCTGGAACCACGGCGTGGGTGGAAATCTGGACCGCGCAGCTCTACCAACGGCTGCAGGTCAGGATGCAGCTCCTCATGGAGGAGTGGGAGACCGACATGGCGGACGTTATAGCCACCGTGCGGAGACGCGAGGAGGAAGCGGAGAAAGGGAGGGTGAGTGACCCACGCCCCGATGCCCTGGAAGGGCCGGTCATCGCGGCTGCGGGACCCGGTCCAAGCCCTCTCCCCCCGCTGCCTTCCTCGCCACCCGTCCCGGAGGCCGTGACCCCGCCATTAGGCCTGCTACCACCGCAACCGGTAGCAATACCCAGCGTCCCCGCCCAGGCGGGCCAACCTGTAGCCGGAGCCCGTAGTAGACCGGAGGTGTTGCTGTGGAAGATTCCGAAGGCTGAACCGGAGGCATCCCCTGAAAAATCCCCAGAGCCGGAGCCGATGACCCGCTCCGAGCCGGAGGCCCAGCAGCGGAAAGCCCCTATGCCCATCCCCCACACCTCGGCTGAGGTAGCGCCGGGTTGTTGCTGTAAGGCAGCGCCCAAGGCCAAGACACCGCGGGACACGCCGCCCAGATTCCTGACAGTGGGCAATGTCCAGAATGTCCCGCGGGGCCCGACCCGTGCGCCGGAGCTCACAGCAGCGCCGTATTGGGATAGGGAGCCGGTACCGCTGGGCCTGGAGATCGGAGAGAGGGAGAGGAAGAAGGCCGAGCTGCTAGCCCGAGCTATCCGGGAGAAGGAGAATCTCCGCCAGGCCACGTTCCGTGTCCGGTGCCCGCTGTACGAGGGGCAGGTGAGGCGGTTTGATGTCCGCCGGGGCTACGGGTTTATCTATGAACCGGGCCTGGAGGCCGAAGTGTTTGTAGCCCGGCGGGATGTGAATGCCCATCTGCCTGAGGAGCATCCCGGCCGCAACCTAATGCCGGGAGACATTGTTCAGTACACCCGACACTGCGGAGAGAGGGGGTGGTTTGCCCTGGATGTGAAACTGCGGGGCAGCCAGGAGAGCAGAGTGAGTCCTGCACCCCCTCCCTCGGATGAAGCTGAAGGCCTGGAGTAGGGCAGCGGAGCACCGTTGTCCAGTCCCCGTTGGGACCACCATTATGTTTAAAAGGTTGTTTGAAAGTTTTGCAGATGATAAGATGATTACCGAACAGTAACCTGATTGTCTGCTTGATTTGCAACCGGCCGGAGCCCGCACCGTTGTCCCCGTGGGGACCGTTTAAAAAGTTTGCATGAGGAACTGCTCATGGACAAGCCCGTGAACTTGCAGGGCAACCACAAACGTTAGTGGCTTGTAAATAAGTTGTTTACCGTTACCGTTTTCCGCAATGCCGCCTCCGGAGAGGCAGGTTGGAGGGAGGGCCCTCAGCAGAGCAGGCTGGGGCCCAGCCACCAAAGGAACCGGTGGCTACCCTCTGGAGGGGAAGCACAGATCCCGCTCGGGTACCGTGTGCTGGACTGTGGGTCAAGGGGTGCTGCCTGGGCTTTAGGGGCAGCATCAGGGCCAGGTTGCTTGGGTGGGAGAGAGCGGAAACCGTAACCGTAAACCGTTTGAAACGTTTAAGAAAAGTGCCTCCCGTTATGGGAAGATTCATTAAAAATGTAAATATGTTACTGTTTTACCATGTTATACCTTTTTATGCATTTGCAGAAAAATAAAACCGGTGTTGGACGGGCAGCCCGCGGACGGGCTGCATTTTGCTAAGGGGGAATGTGACGCCCTGGGCAAGCCAGGGGTCACAGGTCATTGCACCACCACACCCTACATCCCAGTTAGGAACACCAAAGCTAAACCAAAATCCTTGTTGCCTTCCTCCAGGGGCTGATGTTCACACCAGGGGGGTGGGCCAGGCGGTTGGCTCCGCCCACCGAGGAGTTCACAGCTCTGGAGGCGGGAAGAACCAGGCAGATTAGCCCAGGCAGGGCTCGAGTAAAGATTAGCTCAGGGGGAGCTTGAGTGAGGAGCTAAGTGGAGGAGTAAACAGGTAGTGAAGTGAAGGAAGTAAAGTGGTAAAGGAGGAAAGCAAGAGTGGTGACAGGAAAGAAAGAGAGTGGAAAGCCTGAAGAGAGTCCAGCTGTGTGCAGGACAGGGTCAGCAAGGTCAGCAACGACGGTGACTGTCCAGAGGGGTGGCTGTTCGGGAGTTCCTGGAAGGACCGCGGACGGGTAGTGACCCGGCGGTCTGGAGCAGCGTGCAAAGGACAGTCAGCACCAGGGCAGGGGCCTCTCGGACCCCGGCAAGGCTAGGAGTCGCCATAATTTGCCGAATCCGTCAGTGAAGGGGACGTCGATCCCCCAACAACCAAGTCCCGATTGAAGGCAACAGTCCAACCATTAAGGAGGAACACCGCCACCGCCAAGGCACCAGTTCCTCAGGGCCAGCGTCTGCGGGCAAAGTAGAGCTCCTCCGGTCCAGCTTGAAGCCGGGGAGCGGGTTACCGGTGGGGACCCATCGCTACCAACTTAGAAACATCAGGTGCAGGTCAGAGGGACATCACCGTCACCTACTGGGAGAGCAAGTGCAGCCGTCCCTGGGAACCGTCTTTCCAGCCGTGTGGTTTACCGTAAAACTGTGTCAACGTCTCAGGCTGAGTGAGTACCACAGTGCCGCAAGGCACAGCGCTGCCCCCGCGTCCCTGCGCCCACCAGGCCCTGCATCTCCCATCTCATCACCGGGTCCCGGGATCACCAACCCCTACCCACGGAGGGGCAACGCAACACCTGGCTGCTCCGCATCACCATCCCCGGGATCCCCATATCGAGCAGCTTTGGTGAAATCACCACAACCGTGGGTGGCGTCACGGACAATAAACTATCCCCACACCCAACACCCCCCTTTCACTCACGGGCGAGGAGTGTCGCTCGAGAACCCCCGGGATCCGGCCCACAGCTCGAGCCACCACTGAGCAGCAACCGCCGGACCCGAGCAGAAGGGGTGAGCGTAGTGTGCTGACACCCTCCTCCCCGCCCGCGACAGTGGGGACTATCGCGCTCGGCATCGCAGCATCGGCTTGCGATGTCGTAGTGTGCAACGGGCCCCTTAGACTCTTGGAGTTTTTGCTTTCTTTGTAGCTTTCCATGTTCTCTGTAATATAGTCCACTTATTATAAATTATTTATCTCTTTAGGTGTACAGGCAATTAATATCAATAGATACAATGTAAACTCTATGGCGTATATTTATCGGAATGGGTAACATCTACCATATCACAATATTTTATCACTTTTAGGGCAAACAAGCAGCTTTTACCAACTTTGATCCATCTGCCTTGCTTCCGACATCAAAAGACTACTGGAGTTACCTCGGATCCTTGACTCACCCGCCCCTGAATGAGTGTGTCACCTGGATTATATTTAAAGAGCCGATAAGCATCAGCCCTGACCAGGTAATGATGACAAGAAAGATAACATTTACTGAATGTTTTATGGTCCATTTAGATGGGCTGATAATCAGGCCCATCTCAACAGGCCGGCAGACGAATGACGAATGTTCATTTGGTGCAATGATTGTTAAGCAGGATTAAAAATCGGTAGCACGTTGTCCTGCATAAACAGGTGATGTGCTGCCGATATCATGTTATCGGATGTGTTGAAATTAGCATAATATTCTACGTACAAGGAACAATAATTGCGTTTACATAAAATTACCATAATTTCTCATGGGATCAATAAAGTGTATCGTATCGTATCGTAAATTCTAGTCAGCCTGAATATGCAAGCCTTGAAACGACTGCTGATTGGCTCATTTAACGGTTAGTATCAGATGATGTAAAATGGCTAGTTTTAACCCCCTCACCGCAAAAAGGCATAATTGTATATCCAGATTGCAGGTCATTTCTGGTAATCAGGTGCACAGTTATATCTGATGAGCGGCATGCAGATAAGGTGGTATTGGAAAGGATCAGATGGTGTGCTGCCATAGCAAAAAACAATCCAGAATTCTTTTTTGGTGATTTTATTTTTCTACGCATTTCGGAGCGTCTGTCTCCTTTGTAAGGAAAAAAAAAATCACATTTTCACGGTAACAGATTCACTTTAATTATTCCTCTCAAAGAAATCAGAATAGATTCCTTATGAATTTTAAATTCATGATTTCACATTATCACAATGGGAGAAATGACTCTCATGTTTTGTTTTGTTTTTATTCGTTGAAATAGACAAATCCGGTAAATCTATTCCATAATAAATTTTAATGATTGGTAAATTCTTGGAGCCCAAATTCATTATTAATTGAAAATTGGAATTTTAGTATTTTGCTTTAAAATAAAATATTTAAAGTTAGGTCCTCATTAAAGAAGCACTTCCATTAATATTTTTCCCATTAAATGCGTGTATATGTGAATAGTGTATAGCATGAGTGCTCACCTACCTCTGCTCTCTCGAGGATCCAGCTCTGCTCCTCTTCTCAGTGGCGTCACCATTCTGTAGTTTCTCCAGGGCACATTGTGCACCGTGTGACCCAGAAGTGTCTTTCACATGTAAGTCTAGAATGAGGCTTACATTGAAAAGAAACTTCAGACTCACGAATAGAGGATAGGCTGAGCTGGAGAGTCTAAAAAGCATTACTGAGATGAGGAGCAGAAAAGAGCTGGATACTGGTGAGAGTGGTGATAGGTGGGTATAGTAACACACACTACACTATAAATACGGATTTAATTACCCCAAAAATATTTATGGGAGTGTTTTTTTAAACCTGTTGTGTGAAAAAAACGCTAGTAACCTGGAGATAATGGGGTAAACCTGCAGATTAATAGCGTTTTGAACTCGCCCGCTGCACACACTTAGAGCACCGCTGCCGGAGGAGAATTAACTTTGTTCCTCCAATCAGTATTTGGCTTACAGTCATAGGGGTGGCGCCATTGCAGCCTCAGTCAGCGCTCAGTGTACAGTGAGCAGCAGCTGAAAATACTTCCCCATCAGTGACTGACCGTCAGCTCAGCATCAGTCCTTACTGTCAGTCAGTGCTGGGGGCGTGGTTACTATACACTGAATAGTGACTGACCCGCGTCGGTGCCAACCCTGTGACTGGAAGCCGAATGCATGCTGGAGGAATAAAGTTAATTTCCTCCTGGCAACTAGGTTCTAAGTACGGGTGCCAAAGTTCAGAGAGCTATTAACCTGTAGATTAATCCCTTATCTGCAGGTTAATAGCATTTTGAACTTGCCCAATGCACGTGTGTCGCCCAGGGTTATGGGGTACTCGGTCCTGGGCAGTGCATAACTGGGGAAATGTCATTTTGTTGGCCATTGCCCGGTTCCGTTCCCTGGGTGCTTTTTAAAAGGGGTATATTTATAGGGGATAGTTAAAGAAAGTTTATCAGACCACTTGCGGTTTGTGGCTATGTGGCTGGAGCCGCCGCTGCACAGTTCTCACTACTGGGGCTGGTGTTAGTGGCAGCCTGGATGTTAGGCCCTCCGCAAGTAGAGCTGGACCCCAGAGGATAGGTGATGTAGATGAGTGTTGAAAGAAGGTAGGCCACACAAGGGGTTGCAGTGTAACTGGTTTCTTTACTCACAGTAAGCTGGAAACTGGTCACCCGAGGCCGGCTGGTCTCAACCGCAGGTCCCCTTAGTCCCAATGCCGGTTTAGTAACCTGGTGGCTTCTTTTCCCTGCACCTGGTTAGTGGGTCCCCGTGGCTTGGAGCGGCTGGGGATCCCCTCCTGGTAGTCTCTTAACGGTAGTCCGTATGACGGTAGTGTGAACCCTGTGGGGTTGGAGTCTCTGGTCCTGTCTCCAGTTCTCCCATTGCTACTGTGTCTCAAACTTCAAGGTCAGTGAGGTCCTTGATGGTCCCCCCACTGTGCAGATTTTATCATGTTTGCCTGGAGCGTTTGCCTGACGTAGGATTCTGTACCCCGTTGGTGCATGGTTCCAGGAGCACTCCACCGTACTCCACCGGCAACCAACCGCCTATGTCCTCAGGTCACTGTTACACTCTTGACAGTCCTTCCTCTCCCTCTATCACTGACTCACTGACTGACTGTCCACTGTCTGCCCCTCCCACCTGGTCGTCTAGTGGACTGGATTGGCTCCACCTCTAGGCGGCCATCCATTGGTCCAACCCTAACCTGGTACCAGTCTATGGGGAATTTGGGGAAAATAGGGATTAACTGGAGTGTTTGGTTGTTACCGGCACTGGTCTTCTGGGTCCCTGGGGGTAGGCCCGGCATTCTGGTGGGGATGCAGTACCTTGTAACTCCCTGATGTCTTCAGGGGCACTACACACGTACTTAGAGCGCTGGTGCTGGAGGGAAATTAACTTTATTCCTACCAGCAGCATTTGGCTTTCAGCCATAGGGGTGGCGCCGTTGTGGCTTCAGTCATCGCTCAGTGTACAGTGAGCAGCGGCTGAAGATGTGTACTGCAGGTGTTTTTTTGCTTTTGAGTCCCTCACTCCTGCAGCTAAGACATTATTAAAGGGACTCTGTCAGCACAGAATGACTGTTCAAACCAAGTACAGACGCTTTGTGCATCATGGTGAGGCCAAACATTTAAGTACACCTTCTTTCCTGCTTGTTTTCTCTCAATCTCCAGTCTCCCATCTTCTTTGATTGACAGCTTTGGCTTCAAAGAGTCAGATAAGGGAGGAGACAGATGGAAATCAAGCAGGTTGAATAGTGTACTTAAATGATTAGCCCCGCCATGATACACGAACGCTTGTACTTAGGGGTGCTTCACACACAGCGAGATCGCTACCGAAATCGCTGCTACGTCACGGTTTTGGTGACGCAACAGTGACCTCATTAGCGATCTCTCTGTGTGTGACACTGAGCAGCGATCTGGCCCCTGCTGTGAGATCGCTGCTCGTTACACAGCCCTGGTTCATTTTTTTATTGTTGCTCTCCCGCTGATAAGCACACATCGCTGTGTGTGACAGCGAGAGAGCGACGAAATGAAGCGAGCAGAGAGCAGGAGCTTCCGGCATCTGGCAGCTGCGGTAAGCTGTAACCAGGGTAAACATCGGGTAACCAAGGTGGTTACCCGATATTTACCTTCGTTACCAGCCTCCGCCGCTCTTGCTGCCAGTGCCGGCTCCCTGCTCTCTGCACATGTAGCTGCAGTACACATCGGGTTAATTAACCCGATGTGTACTGTAGCTAGGAGAGCAGGGAGCCAGCGCTAAGCAGTGTGCGCTGCTCTCTGCACATGTAGCTGCAGTACACATCGGGTTAATTAACCCGATGTGTACTGTAGCTAGGAGTGCAGGGAGCCAGCGCTAAGCGGTGTGCGCTGCTCTCTGCACATGTAGCTGCAGTACATATCGGGTTAATTAACCCGATGTGTACTGTAGCTAGGAGAGCAGGGAGCCAGCGCTAAGCAGTGTGCGCTACTCTCTGCACATGTAGCTGCAGTACACATCGGGTTAATTAACCCGATGTGTACTGTAGCTAGGAGAGCAAGGAGCCAGCGCTAAGCAGTGTGCGCGGCTCCCTGCTCTCTGCACATGTAGCGACGTTGCTGCGTCGCTGTGTTTGACAGCTAAGCAGCGATCATAACAGCGACTTACTAGGTCGCTGTTACGTCACAGAAAATGGTGACGTAACAGCGACGTCATTATCGCTGTCGCTATGTGTGAACACAGCCTTAGTTAGACCAGTCATTCAGTGCTGATAAAGTTCCTTTAGGGGTATCAGCGATGGGGAGAGGGTTCATTTCCATAAGAACATGCCCACATTGGTGCTCCCATGTACCAGACTGCCCTAACTCCTACATCAACTATTCTTCTAAATACAACGGGTTGAACTAGATGGACTAAGTGGTACTTTGCACGCTGCGACATCGCAGGCCAATGCTGCGATGCCGAGCGCGATAGTCCCCACCCCCGTCGCAACTGCGATATCCTTGTGATATCTGCCGTAGCGAACATTATCGCTACAGCAGCTTCACATGGACTCACCTGTCCTGCGACCGTCGCTCTGGCCAGCGACCCGCCTCCTTATTAAGGGGGCGGGTCGTGCGGCGTCACAGCGACGTCACACGGCAGGCGGCCAATACGAGCGGAGGGGCGGAGATGAGCGGGATGTAAACATCCCGCCCACCTACTTCCTTCCGCATATCCTACGGAAGCCGCAGTGACGCCGGTAGGAGATGTTCCTCGCTCCTGCGGCTTCACACACAGCGATGTGTGCTGCCGCAGGAGCGAGGAACGACATCGGACTGTCGCATCAGCGTAATCATGGATTACGCCGACGCTGCACCGATGATACGATTACGACGCTTTTGCGCTCGTTAATCGTATCATCGAGCCTTTACACACTACGATGTCGCATGCGATGCCGGAAGTGCGTCATTTTCAATTTGACCCCACCGACATCGCACCTGCGATGTCGTAGTGTGCAAAGCCCGCCTTGGAGTCTCCCTTCAACCTTAAAAACTATGATACTATGATACTATGAAATTCATTAAGCTGTATTTTTACCTTCTTAAAGGGAACCTGTCACCAAAATTTTAGCTATTAAACTAAAAGAATCCCCTTCTGCAGCTCATGGGCTCTATTTTAGAAAGGTTAATCTTGCTACTGGCCCCCCTTTCAGACCTACATAACAACTTTATAAAATATTTCATTTTTCTATGGTAATGAGGTTTGATGGCCACAGGGGCGGGCTGTATTTCGTCTGTTATCCCCCTCCTGCCGCTGTTTGCCGTTCCCCAGTGTTCATTTACATAGATGAAGCCGCCACCCTCATCTTCCACAGTGCTCCGGAAGTCTCGCGCATGCGCAGTGGCATTATTGTGGGACTGAGCACTGTTTTCAAATCGCAAGCGCCGGTGATGTTATTGTGCAGGCGCGAGATTATGGGGGGCGCTGTAATGTCATCACCAGCGTCATCCAAGTACCCGCAAATAATCTCGCGCCTGCACAATAACATCACCGGCGTTCGCAGTTTGAAAACAGTGCTCAGTCCCGTGATAGTGCCACTGCACATGTGCGAGACCTCCAGAGCACTGCGGAAGATGAGGGCGGTGGAAATAAACACTGGGGAATGGCGAACAGTGGCAGGAGGGGGAATAACAGACGAAATACAGCCCGCACCCGTGGTCAACAAACCTCATTACTATAGCAAAAGGTAATATTTTATAAAGTTGTTATGTAGGTCTGAAAGGGGGGCCAGTAGCAAGATGAACCTTTCTAGAATACAGCCCATGAGCTGCAGAAGGGGATTCTTTTAGTTTAATAGTGAAAATTCTGGTGACCGGTTCCCTTTAAGTTTGTATTATCTAAAGTTGTTGGGTGTGGCCACAATTCTACAGTTTATATGTTGATACAATATGGAAAAAATATTTGTAGAACTGTGAATATGCTATATAACATGTGGTCACAGGTGGATTGTCGTGTAAACAGTTACTAAACTGATCATCAGACAGATCCCCTTCAGCTAGGCTGGGTAATTTGGCACAATCATCATGCTAAACTAATTCTTTATTTATACTCATAGTTGATCAAATTTCGTGGTCTCCTCTCATCGGCTGATGGAGAAAAAGAGAATCCAATCCTGGACAATCACCGCCCAACTCAACCTCTGAAGGGCAGAGAAATCAAGGCCTCATTCTCATAAATGAGAAATTGGATGTGGAGCAAAACGACTGTGCAAGCTAAATAGTGTTACCTTGATCCATCTCATAATTATTACCCGGTGGGTGAATACGGGCAGATATGGAAAACACTTTTCTCGAGCATTTAGGAACTTAAAAGCACATATGTCTGTTTTGTAGATACAACACCAGGTTTATCTATGAATTATGTGACTGATTTTATGTTTTATCACATAGATCCACAATAGTAACTGAAACCAATAAAACAAATAAATGATCAGTGTTGTTTTGAAAATTATAAATGGGTGTAGGACGCGCTGGTGTGACCATCTGTATCCTAATTTAATCCGATTAACAATGAAATATCAGGTCATTCAGCACATAGGCCAACTCAGAAGCCCTACAAGATCTCTTGGTGTGATGTGAAAACTAATTTTAGTGGAGGTAAATGTGCAGAGGGAGACACAAGACGGCACCATATTATCTACTCCTGTTAGAGAGGGTTTCGTGCCGGAGCAGCAGAGCCTGGCAAGACCGGAGCAGTTTGTGCAACCAGCTTCTCAGGAGGTCAAAAGAGAACAAGTAAAGGGGCAAATCTTAGCTTTTACCAAACCCATTCACACAATGTTATTGTGTCTACAAGAGACACATATCATAGCTTATAGAGCACAATGCAGTATGGGCGTGAAGAGGGAAGGCAGGTGATAGCTGGCAGAGCTCCACTCCTTTTTTGATCTGATGTTGTTCCGCCCCGGCTGGGGGGTGCGACACTTTTCTGTACTTGCTTCTTCTGTGATACGTCTGTCAACCGGTTGCCGGTCACCGTCGTAGACGTAGTTGGATAACACATCACAAATGCAGTTTCTTTGCAACTCAACCACAAACGTTTTATTTGTTCAGCAATCTTCGTGACAGGCAGTTCCTGCACAGACATGGCCACTTTCCTTCTACGTTTGCATTCTGCTGCCACTGTTCTATGGGGTATATTCCTGTTTCACCCTCGCCCTGGGTAAAAGCCCTCCAGCAGCTGAGTCTGACTTATGTGCTTCCCCGTCTCTTGGCTATGCAGCTGAGCTACCCGTTTCCTTAGGACAAGATAGAGTAGACCTCCTGGTTCCCAGGAGGACCCAAAAACAGAGCCCGTTAGCCCCCGGAATCTCTCTGCAGAACTCCTTTGACTTTTCTGCCTTATCTGCCTATTAAATCCTCTGCTCCTCTCTCTGTCTCTAAGGCGGGCTTTGCACACTACGACATCGCAGGTGCAATGTCGGTGGGGTCATGTCGAAAGTGACGCACTTCCTGTGTCCCTCTCGACATCGTAATGTGTAAATCCTAGATGATATGATTAACGAGCGCAAATGCATCGTAATCGTATTATCGGTGTAGCGTCGGCGAATTCCATAATTACGCTGACGTGATGGTCCGATGTTGTTCCTCGTTCCTGCGGCAGAACACATCGCTGTGTGTGAAGTCGCAGGAGCGAGGAACATCTCCTACCTGTGACACCGCACGACTCGCCCCCTTAATAAGGAGGCGGTTCGCCGGCCACAGCAACGTCGCACGTCAGGTGAGTGCATGTGAAGCAGCCGTAGCGATAATATTCGCTACGGCAGCTATCACAATGATATCGCAGCTGCGACGGGGGCGGGGACTATCGCGCTCGGCATCGCAGCATCGGCTTGCGATGTCGCAGCATGCAAAGTACCCCTTAGTCTCCTTGGTTACCAACTATATTAACCTCTAGGCCTGCACCTGCGCCTATCACTCTTCCTATTGCTGACAAACTATCTATCTATCTATCTATCTATCTATCTACAGTCATATGAAAAAGTTTGGGCACCCCTATTAATGTTAACCTTTTTTCTTTATAACAATTTGGGTTTTTCAACAGCTATTTCAGTTTCATATATCTAATAACTGATGGACTGAGTAATATTTCTGAATTGAAATGAGGTTTATTGTACTAACAGAAAATGTGCAATCCGCATTTAAACAAAATTTGACCGGTGCAAAGTATGGGCACCTCAACATAAAAGTGACATTATTATTTTGTAGACCCTCCTTTAGCAAAAATAACAGCCTCTAGTCGCTTCCTGTAGCTTTTAATGAGTTCCTGGATCCTGGATGAAGGTATATTTGACCATTCCTGTTTACAAAACAATTCCAGTTCAGTTAAGTTTGATGGTCGCCGAGCATGGACAGCACGCTTCAAATCATCCCACAGATTTTCAATGATATTCAGGTCTGGGGACTGGGATGGCTATTCCAGAACATTGTAATTGTTCCTCTGCATCAATGCCTGAGTAGATTTGGAGCGGTGTTTTGGATCATTGTCTTGCTGAAATATCCATCCCCTGCGTAACTTCAACTTCGTCACTGATTCTTGCACATTATTGTCAAGAATTTGCTGATACTGAGTTGAATCCATGCGATTCAACTCAGTGAATTCGACGTGGTCCAGTGGCTTCTGGACCTCATTCTGGGTCTGAGTACCCTTCCTGGTGCTCTGGTTTCCATTTGGCTCCCCGGTTCGGTACCGGCAGGCCACTACCCTGTCCCGGTCCCTTACGGTTCCACCAGCCGTCTTCCCGGCTCCTGCAGGTGGCAACCACCATCCTGGTCACAGGGTATCTGGGCTCCTACCCAGACCCCTGACAGACGTTGACACTCTCCTACTACTCTCCTCTCCTCCCTAACTCATCTGCTTGTGTTTTTCCCGCCTCAGGCTATCCGAACTCTTCGGAGGGCGTGGCCAACCACCTGGCTCCGCCCTTGGGTGTTAACGTCAAGACCTGAGAGGGGTGACTCAGGGTTTTTAGGTTGGCTGGTTACATCTTTTTAGGGGCCGGTGTTTGTACAGGGGATCTACCTGTGACTACCTGGCTAGTCCAGGGCGTCACATATATATAAATATATATATATATATATATATATATATATATATATATATATATATATATATATATATATATATATATATATACATATATATATAACACAGTACACACTCAGAGGAGTGGAGCAATCCGACCACCTCATATTGTTGGGCCAGGAATTCCACTCTACATATTCTGCTTTCTCATGCGGGGGCCAGCGAATACATCAAAATGTTCCCTTTGATTTTTTTGAGTCCAATATAGACAATATAGAAAATTCTCCAATTCAGTGGACAATTACCACAAAGAGAGAGCACTGAGATTGGCCCTACTTTCTTTTTTTGGGGGGAAACATCATAGTAAACATAACCTTATTGACTTGTGGTGCCTTCAAACCATGGCTTGTAGGAATATGTATGGTTTTTGCCCGCTCACGGCTCCTAATCTCACATAGGCATAGTCTTAGGTAACACTTCAGCATTACTTATGTTCCAAAATGTTGAATATTTACTTTAAAGGGAACCTGTCAGCAGAAATTTCACAATAAACCTAAAAGATTCCCCTTCTGTAGCTCCTGGCCTGCATTCTAGAAAGGTTCCTGTTGCTATTGTGCCCCCTTTGAGACCTAAATAAATACTTTATAAAGTCCTACCTTTTTGTATGCAAATGTTTTTTATGGTCACGGGGCAAGCTGTCTTGCGTCCGTTATTCGCCTCCTACCGCTTTATGCCGTCCCCCATTGCTCATTTCCATACATGAGGACGCCGCCCAGTGCTCCCGAGGTCTCACGCATGCCCAGTGGCACTATCGCGGGAAAGCACTGTGTAAAGCATGACCGCTGGTGAGGTGATTGCGCAGGCGCGAGATTATGGGCGGCGCTGTGATTGTCATTAGCAGCGTCATCCAAGTACCCGCCCATAATCTCATGCCCGCGCTTTTCCCTCTGCCTCCACCATTGTGCGCAAGCGCTGGCCATATGAACCCACGTCACCTATTACCGCAGGCGCGAGATTATGGGCGGGTACTTGGATGACGCTGCTGATGACAATCACAGCGCTGCCCATAATATCGCGCCTGCGGTAATAGGTGACGTGGTTCATATGGCCAGCGGTTGCGCATAACGATGGAGGCAGAGGGAAAAGCGCGGGCACGAGATTATGGGCGGGTACTTGGATTACGCTTCTGATGACAATCACAGCGTCGGCCCATAATCTCCCGAAGCTGCTCATTCGCTTCTGGGGCTGCTCATTTACCTTCATGCATATGCACTGCTTACACTCCCACTGGTGTCTGTGATTGGCTGCAGTCAGACGCGCCCCCACACTGAGTGACAGCGTGTCTGACTTTCCAATCACAGGCCCTGTCTGCAGGTCTATCATACAGTAAAAATAAATCAATAAAAAAAATTACGATATCCAACACAGATAAAGTATATGGCAACAGGCTACAACCCTCAGATGTGGGCCTATCTTGGCTGTGTAGTAAAATAGGAGTAACCTCACACAGCTTCTTTTTTAATTATTTAAATAAATAATAATAAAAAAAAGATGTGCGGTCCCTCCCAATTTTGATACTCAGCCATGATAAAGGCCTACAGCTAGGGGTTGGTATTCTCAGGCTGGTGAGATCCATAGCTCTTGAGCCCCCCAGCCTAAGAGTAGCAGTCTGTAGCTGCCCAAGATTGCCACATCCATTAGATGTGACAATCCTGGCACTTTACCCGGCTCTTCCCGATTACTCTGGTGGGGTGGCAATCTGGGTAATAAGGGGTTAATCACAGCTCACCCCAAGATTGTAAATCCAGCAATGTAGAGAAGTCCAAGAGTAAGGTGCAAGAAAGGGAACCATATGTCAGCTGAAGGTGAAGATCCATATAAGATCACGAATGACTTACTTACTGCCAAAGCTAACAAGCACTTCTCTATACTCATACTTTTAGACCTGTCCTCAGCCTTCGATACCGTTGACCACTCCCTCCTATTACAGACCCTCTCTTCCCTTGGTGTCAGAGATCTTGCCCTCTCTTGGATCTCTTCATACTTTTCCAATCACACTTTCAGTGTCTCCCACTCTGACACAACCTCTTCATCCCGCCATCTCTCTGTTGGCGTCCCTCAAGGTTCTGTCCTAGGACCCTTACTTTTTCCTATCTACACATTTGGCCTGGGACAACTCATAAAGTCCCATGGCTTCCAATACCACCTATATGCTGACGACACCCAGATCTACCTCTCTGGCCCAGATGCCACATCTCTGCTGTCCAAAATCCCGAAATGTTTATCTGCTATATCCTCCTTCTTCTCCTCTCGCTTCCTAAAGCTCAATGTGGCCAAAACTTAACTAATCATCTTTCCTCCGTCTCACCTACACTCTCCACCTGATCTATCTATTACAATAAATAACACCATGCTCTCACCAGTACCCAAAGTTCGCTGCCTCGGAGTGATTTTTGACTCTGCCTTATCCTTCATACCACACATCCAATCCCTCAACACTTCCTGCCGTCTTCAACTCAAAAATATTTTCAGAATCCGCCCTTTTCTCAATTGGCAATCTACAAAAATGCTAGTGTATGCCCATGCCCTCATAATCTCCTGCTTCGACTACTGTAACATCCTCCTCTGTGGCCTCCCTGCCAACACGCTCGCCCTTCTCCAGTCCATCCTTAATTCTGCTGCCCAATTGATCCACCTCTCTCCTCAACACCACCCCGCTTCTCCCCTCTGCATGTCCCTCCACTGGCTCCCAATCTTCCACCGTATCCAATTCAAACTACTAACACTGACCTACAAAGCTGTGCATAATCTGTCTCCTCCGTATATCTCCGAACTAATCTCCCACTACACTCCAACACGTCACCTCCGGTCCTCCAAAGATCTCCTTCTCTCCTCCTCTCTCATTCGCTCCTCATGCAACTGACTCCAAGACTTCTCCCGAGCATCCCCAGTCTCCTGGAACTCGCTGCCTCAACACGTCAGACTATCCCCTACCCTTGCAAACTTCAAACGGAACCTGAAAACCCACCTGTTCAGAAATGCCTACAATCTACAATGAACTCACTGCCGCCCGACCACCATGCGGTGCTGCCGCCCGACCACCGTGCGGAGCTGCCGCCCAATCTACACCCCACCTACTGTCTCCTCCCCATAATCCTATAGAATGTAAGCCCGCAAAAGTAGGGCCCTCTTCCCTCTGTACTAGTCTGTCTACTGTATCTTGTATATGTATTTTGTATGTAACCCCCTTCTCATGTACAGCACCATGGAATTAATGGTTCTCTATAAATAAATAATAATAATAATATATATATATATATATAAAAAATATATATCCAGCAGCTCATCAATATTGCTCTTATCTGCATTTAGTGTAGGGCAAGCTGCTGGAGAAGGAATAGTGTAATAGAGGCATGTAGGCAGGGATTCTAGCCCTACAGTCCTTGCTGCTGCTACATAAAAATCTATTCTGTTCTCTAATAATATCATTCTTATCTGCATTTAGTGTAGGGCAAACTGTTGGAGAAGGGATAGTATAATAGAGACATGTAGGCAGGGATTCTAGCCTTACAGCCCTTGCTGCTGCTACATAAAAATCTATGCTGTTCTATAATAATACTGCTTTTAGCTGCATTTAGTGTAAAGCATCCTGCTGGAGAAGAGATAGTGTAATAGAGGCATGCAGGCAAGGATTCCAGCCTGCTGCTAGTTTAAAAATCTATATTATTCTCTAATAATACTGCTCCTAGCTGCATTTATTGTTGGGCAAGCTGCTGGAGAAGAGATAGTGTATTACAGGCATGTTGGCAGGGATTCCAGCCTTATAGACCTTGCTGCTGCAACCTAAAACCAAAAGTCCTTTTAAGGCCTACATCTATCCTATTCCCTATTCATTGTAGAGATAGCTCCTGGAGAAGGGATAGTTTAAGATTAAAGGCATATATTCAGGATATATTGATTTACAGTCCTTATAAAGGTATACTGCTGCTGCACCCTAACTGTGTTAGTCAGGACATAGGTGATGTTATTATGGGACATTTACTGGTGTTAGGTGGGAACGGCTCACTGTGAAATATATTACCAGCTTGGGACCGAGTACTGCAGGACAGCCACTGCTATCAGGTTACAAAATGCCTAAAGGCGCAGTCACACACAACAACTTACCAGCGATCCCGAAAACAATGCGACCTGATAGGGATCGCAGGTAAAGGTACCGTCACAGAACGAGATCGCTAGCGAGATCGCAGCTGAGTCACGGTTTCCGTGACACAGTAGCAATCCCGTTAGCGATCTTGTTATGTGTGACACCTACCAGCGATAAGGCCCCTGCTGTGAGATCTCTAGTCATTGCAAAATGGTACAGGCGAAGGTGAGATGTCACACAGTCAGTGACTGTGACCCTGTCACACAGAGTCAAACACAGCGATGTGTGCTGCCCAGCAGGACATCATCGCCTTTGAAGAAAATGGCCTGGACCATTTTGCAACGACTAGAGATCTCACAGCAGGGGCCTGATCGTTGGTAGGTGTCACACAACAAGATTGCTAACGGGATCGCTACTGTGTCATAGAAACCGTGACTCAGCTGCGATCTCGCTAGCGATCTTGTTATGTGTGACAGTACCTTTTAGAGTCCATAAGTCTAAATGGCAACATTTTCATGGCAAACAGTCAGGATATACAAGCAGGTAGCATTGCGTCTACTTTTTCCATTTCCACCTGATTCACATGCAAAGCTTCTTCTTTAAATGTGAGCAGCATGCAAATGAGTAGGCACAGAAGCGGGATGGTTACCATTATTATGGCGTCATCACCGCCCACTGTCTTGGTTGATGCCTCAACGTTTTGTCAGTTGAGTGAGGGCCATCTGATGGCCCTCCAAAATTTACAAGTGACGTTAAATTTGTAGCAAGAGCCACATGATGACCCTGCTTTCTATGGCGGAGGAGCAGGACAAGAAAAATAATAAACCATGAACCGTTTACCTGTATACCCTTTTTTGAGTGGGAAGGGGTGCATGAGCGTACACCAGAAAAAAAAACACCTAATTCTTGCCCTGGGAACTTGCCATGTGTGGGTGCTCTGGGGAACCTTGTTGTTATTCACCTTCTCCCTGTCATTTGTCTGTATTCAAACCGTTGAGTCTGTGCTGTGTCGTCAGCTTCACTGTCCACTAGACCACAGTAGATTAATCTTTTGTTTAGGTGTATAGTTTCTATTAACGTGTTTTGGTTTTATTAGGGCAACAGGTATATTAATTTACTCGTTTGACTGCCCAATCACCTTTTGGGTGCAGCTTTATGTACGTTCCTCCTGATGGTATTTCCTGCAGGTGATATTGTCATTTTGAAGTCCAGTCATATTGCTGTTAGTTTCTGTGAGTCAGTGGAATACCATACTTCTCTCTGCTGTTTGTGTCGGCACCTATCTTATGTTTGTTGTCTGTCAATAAAGGGACAGACACGGCCTTGTATGTACAGGTACTTCCAAGGTCATGAATGGGTTAAAGCGAACAGCCAATTATATGATACAAGAATACTTTGTATATGACTTCCTATGTCATTACCTGGTAATCCAATAAATGTTACATTAGTATTATGTATAAAATATAATAATTTGGTATATAATTTTCTACACATAACAATTGTACTTATCCTGAGAAAACATTACACACCGATGGACTCCATTTACTAAGTAAGTGATGTCTGATGGTCACTCAGGATTTTATTTAAGGGGATCAGACTACAGGGGGCTGAATACAAATGCACAACACAATTTTCTAATTTATATGTGCAAAATCTCAGTAAAATACACTTATATTTATGGGTGCAACGTCAAAAAATGTAGAGCACTTTTTCAAGGCCCTGTACATACAGTATATTTATACAAACGTTTAGATGTAATAAAAACAATAAAAACGGGAAGGGGGTGAAAATTTTGTGTATATCTACAGTGCCTACAAGTAGTATTCAACCCCCTGCAGATTTAGCAGGTTTGATAAGATGCAAATAAGTTAGAGCTTGCAAACTTCAAACAAGAGCAGGATTTATTAACAGATGCATAAATCTTACAAACCAACAAGTTATGTTGCTCAGTTAAATTTTAATAAATTTTCAACATAAAAGTGTGGGTCAATTATTATTCAACCCCTAGGTTTAATATTTTGTGGTATAACCCTTGTTTGCAATTACAGCTAATAATCGTCTTTTATAAGACCTGATCAGGCCGGCACAGGTCTCTGGAGTTATCTTGGCCCACTCCTCCATGTAGATCTTCTCCAAGTTATCTAGGTTCTTTGGGTGTCTCATGTGGACTTTAATCTTGAGCTCCTTCCATAAGTTTTCAATTGGGTTAAGGTCAGGAGACTGACTAGGTCACTGCAACACCTTGATTTTTTCCCTCTTGAACCAGGCCTTGGTTTTCTTGGCTGTGTGCTTTGGGTCGTTGTCTTGTTGGAAGATGAAATGACGACCCATCTTAAGATCCTTGATGGAGGAGCGGAGGTTCTTGGCCAAAATCTCCAGGTAGGCCGTGCTATCCATCTTCCCATGGATGCGGACCAGATGGCCAGGCCCCTTGGCTGAGAAACAGTCCCACAGCATGATGCTGCCACCACCATGCTTGACTGTAGGGATGGTATTCTTGGGGTCGTATGCAGTGCCATCCAGTCTCCAAACGTCACGTGTGTGGTTGGCACCAAAGATGGGCGGCACGGTGGCTCAGTGGTTAGCACTGCAGTCTTGCAGCGCTGAGGTCCTGGGTTCAAATCCCACCAAGGACACCATCTGCAAGGAGTTTGTATGTTCTCCCCGTGTTTGCGTGGGTTTCCTCCGGGTTCTCCGGTTTCCTCCCACACTCCAAAAACATACAGACAGGGAATTTAGATTGTGAGCTCCAATGGGGACAGTGTTCCTGATGTATGTAAAGCGCTGCGGAATATGTTAGCGCTATATAAAAATAAAGATTTATTTTTTTATTTTTAAAGATCTCGATCTTGGTCTCATCAGACCAGAGAACCTTGAACCAGTCTGTCTCACAGTCCTCCAAGTGATCATGAGCAAACTGTAGACGAGCCTTGACATGACGCTTTGAAAGTAAAGGTACCTTACGGGCTCGTCTGGAACGAAGACCATTGCGGTGGAGTACGTTACTTATGGTATTGACTGAAACCAATGTCCCCACTGCCATGAGATCTTCCCGGAGCTCCTTCCTTGTTGTCCTTGGGTTAGCCTTGACTCTTCAGACAAGCCTGGCCTCGGCACGGGTGGAAACTTTCAAAGGCTGTCCAGGCCGTGGAAGGCTAACAGTAGTTCCATAAGCCTTCCACTTCTGGATGATGCTCCCAACAGTGGAGACAGGTAGGCCCAACTCCTTGGAAAGGGTTTTGTACCCCTTGCCAGCCTTGTGACCCTCCACGATCTTGTCTCTGATGGCCTTGGAATGCTCCTTTGTCTTTCCCATGTTGACCAAGTATCAGTGCTGTTCACAAGTTTGGGGAGGGTCTAAATTAGGAGGGTCTAAATTAGTCAGAAAAGGCTGGAAAAAGAGATAATTAATCCAAACATGTGAAGCTCATTGTTCTTTGTGCCTGAAATACTTCTTAATACTTTAGGGGAACCAAACAGAATTCTGGTGGTTTGAGGGGTTGAATAATAAATGACCCTCTGAATAAACGTTTCACAATTTAAAAAAAAAAAAAAAAGAAATAACATTCTTTTTTGCTGCAGTGCATTTCACACTTCCAGGCTGATCTACAGTCCAAATGTCACAATGCCAAGTTAATTCCGAATGTGTAAACCTGCTAAATCTGCAGGGGGTTGAATACTACTTGTAAGGCCCCCTTCACACGTCCGTGAAAAACACGCACGTGTGTTACGGGCCGTTTTTCGGGTCCGTGTCCCGTTTTTGTGTCCGTTTTTATGGTCCGTGTGGCACCTGTGTGAATTGCGTATGCTAGCCGTGTTTGTGTGCAGAACGTCCGTGTGTGCGTGTGGAATTAACGTGTATGTGTACGTGTAATGTCCATGTGTAATGTCCGTGTGTGTGATGCACAATGTCGTTTATAAATGTCGGCTGACAGCAGACAGAGTTGCGCGATGAGAATGAACTCGGGTGAACTTCACCCGACTTCATCCTCATACCGCGGCTCTATCTGTGTCGAGTACTGATTAGCGGTCACCTGTGAAGGATTCACCGGTGACCGCTAATCCCCCGATTGACTGAAGTGTCCCCCCCTCTCTCATACTCACCGATCCCCGATCACCGGCGCTGCACGGCATTCACACGGCTGCGGCGGCTTTTACTATTTTGAAAAAGCCGGCCGCTCATTAAACAATCTCCTATTCCCTGCTTTCCCCGCCCACCGGCGCCTATGATTGGTTACAGTGAGACACGCCCCCACGCTGAGTGACAGGTGTCACACTGCACCCAATCACAGCAGCCGGTGGGCGTGTCTATACTGTGCAGTAAAATAAATAAATAAATAATTAAAAAAAAACGGCGTGCGGTTCCCCCCAATTTTAATGCCAGCCAGATAAAGCCATACGGCTGAAGGCTGGTATTCTCAGGATGGGGAGCTCCACGTTATGGGGAGCCCCCCACCCTAACAATATCAGTCAGCAGCCGCCCAGAATTGCCGCATACATTATATGCGACAGTTCTGGGGCTGTACCCGGCTCTTCCCGATTTGCCCTGGTGCCGTTGGCAAATCGGGGTAATAAGGAGTTATTGGCAGCCCATAGCTGCCAATAAGTCCTAGATTAATCATGTCAGGCGTCTATGAGACACCCTCCATGATTAATCTGTAAATTACAGTAAATAAACACACACACCAGAAAAAATCCTTTATTAGAAATAAAAACACAAACATATACCCTGGTTCACCACTTTAATCAGCCCCAAAAAGCCCTCCATGTCCGGCGTACTCCACGGACCTCCAGCGTCGCGTCCATCTCTGCTGCATGGAGGTGACAGGAGCAGCAGAAGACACCGCCGCTCCGGTCACCTCCACATATAATGTATGCGGCAATTCTGGGCGGCTGCTGACTGATATTGTTAGGGTGGGGGGCTCCCCATAACGTGGAGCTCCCCATCCTGAGAATACCAGCCTTCAGCCGTATGGCTTTATCTGGCTGGCATTAAAATTGGGGGGAACCGCACGCCGTTTTTTTTAAATTATTTATTTATTTATTTTACTGCACAGTATAGACACGCCCACCGGCTGCTGTGATTGGGTGCAGTGTGACACCTGTCACTCAGCGTGGGGGCGTGTCTCACTGTAACCAATCATAGGCGCCGGTGGGCGGGGAAAGCAGGGAATACGAGATTGTTTAATGGGCGGCCGGCTTTTTCAAAATAGTAAAAGCCGCTGCAGCAGTGTGAATGCCGTGCAGCGCTGCGCCGGAGATCGGGGAACGGTAAGTATGAGAGAGGGGGGGAAACTGACCGACAGACTGTGAGAGAGGGACAGACAGACAGAGAGACCGACAGAGAGACTGACCGACGGACTCAGGGAGATTGACCGACATACACAGAAATAGAAAGAATAGCCGACATCACTAGAAATAAAAACACCAAACGGACACGGACTATAGGTATATGCATACGTGTTTACTAACGTGTGTGCACATACCCATAGACTTTCATTGTGTCCACGTGTGCGTGCTCCGTGCAGATAACGGACATGCATCCGTGCCAAACGCAAACACATACGGATCACGGACACGCACACACGGACATAATGAAATAACGGACGTGTGACCACAATCATAGATTAACATTGGTGCACGTTTGGCCGTGTCTCCGGTATATACGGAAACGGACCAAACACGCACGTGTATCACGGACGTGTGAAGGGGGCCTAATAATGTATTATACTCACATGTTCTATTAGTTATAACTGTTGCCACTTTTCATTGACTTTCACTTGTTCCTCTTCATGTTTTGGTCACTAGATGTCACTATCTAACCATATTATGGGACTGCCTCTTATTTCATGTAGGCCATATAGACAGATTGTTTCCATTTTAGAAAACCAGTATATTTCTTTTTTTATTTCTTTTTACAATAATAAGTCAAATCTGTTATGAGCATGATATTTGATCTATATGTGTTAATGAAATAGGGCTTAAAGGTTTGGGGTGAATTAGGGTGCAATGTCATACTGATGATGTATATTGTTTCTTTTTTTTTGCCCTTATAAATGTCCTTAACCCCATAGTGAATGAGGCAATTTTAACCTTACTGACCAGGCCAAATTTTGGAAATCTGATCAGCGTCACTTTATGTAGTAATAAAATGAAATGAAGTTTTGAGGCCTTCAAAATGGGATAGTGAAGAAGCCAGAAGTTCGGCAATATTGAGGTGTTGATATTTTTTTGTTAGGAAGTTTGAAGGGTTAAAACATTATAAGCAATTTCTCATTTTTCTAACAAAATTTACAAAACCATTTTTCTAGGGACCACATCAAATTTGAAGTGATTTTGAGGGGCCTTTATGACAGAAAATACCTAAAGTGACCCCCATTCTAAAACTTGCACCCCTCAAACTGCACAAAACCACATCCAAGAGGTTTATTAACCCTTCATGTGCTTTATAGGAGTTAAAGCAGTGTGGAAGGAAAATATAAACATTTTATTTTTTCCCACAAAAATTTTGCTGTAGCCCCAAATTTTTCATTTTCACAAGGGTAACAGGAGTAAATGCACTATAAAATATGTTCTGTAATTTCTCCTGAGTACGCTGATACCCCAAATGTGGTGGAAAACTACTGTTTGTGCGCACGGCAGGGTTCAGAGGGGAAGAAGTACCATTCATCGTTTTTAATGCAAAATTGGCTGGAATCGTTAGGAGACACCATGTCGTGTTTGGAGAGCCTCTGAGGTGCCTAAACAGTGGAAACTTCGCATGTGACCCTATTTTAGAAACTAGATCCCTCAAGGATTTTAGCCAGGTGCATAGAGAGCACTTTGAACCCGCAGGTGCTTCACAGAATTTATAACGTTGAGCTGTGAAAATAAAAGAATACATTTTACCCACAAACAAGTTGCTTTTACCCCAAATGTCTAATTTTCAGAAGTTTAACAGGAAAAAATGACCATACAATTTGATGTGCAATTTCTCCTTAATACACCGATTCTCCATATGTGGTGAAAAATCACTGTTTTGGCACACTGCAAGGTTCTGAAGGAATGCAAAATTGGCTGTAATCGTTAGTGAACGCCGATTCATGTTTGGTTTAGCCTGTGATGTGCCTAAACAGTTGAAATCGCTCATATGTGACCCAATTTTAGACTCTAGATCCCTCAAGGAATTTATGCAGATGTCTGGTGAGCACCTTGAAACACCAGGTGCTTTACAGAGTTTTATAACGTTAAGACGTAAAAATGAAAAATACATTTCTCCCACAAACGTTGCTTTTGCCCCAAATTTTTAATTTTCACAAGGGTAAAAGGCAGGGCTGGGAAGGGAAGGAGCACCTTATTGGAGTGTAGATTTAGTTGGAATGGTTTGGGGTGGCATTGGAGAGCCCCTGACATGTCAGAAAAGCAGACCCCCACAACTGATCCTATTTAACAAATTACAGCCCTCAATGAACTCATCTTGGTGTGCAGTGAGCATATTGACATCACATGTGTGTCCCTGAATTTTATACCATTGGACGGTGAAGAAAGAATAGTTAGATTTTTTCACTAAAATGTTGTTTTAGCCCCAAGTTTTCAATTTTTATAAGGGCTATTAAGAAAAAAATGGACCATTCAGTTTTTGTGTCATTTTTTTCTGAGTGCGCTAGTGCCTGCCATGTAATCGGGAACTACTTTTGAGGCACAGTGCAAAGTTGAGAAGCGGAGGAATGCCATATTAGATTTCAGAATTTGCTGGAATGGTTTGCAGGTGCCATGCCACATTGACAGAGCTCCTAATTTGCCAGAACAGCAGAAATCCCCCACAACCCCCACAAATGACCCCATTTTACAAACTGTACCCCTCAATGAACTTATCTAGGGGTGCATTGAGCATACTGACACCCCAAGTGTGTCACAAAATTTTATACTACTGGGCAATGAATAAAAAACAATTACATTTTTACTACTAAAATGATGTTTTAACCGCAGATTTCGAATTTTCACAAGGAGAATTAGTAAAAAAACAGTCCCATAATGTATTACAAAATTTCTCCTGAATGTGGCAATACACCACATGTTACTGTACAATACTGTTTGGCCGCACCACAGTGCTCGGGAGGGAAGGAGTGCCATTTCATTTTTGGAGCATTTATTTTCCTAGAATAGTTTGTGGGCTCCATTTGCAGAGCCCCTAAGTGCAAGAACAACAGAAACCAACCCCTCAAGTGACTACATTTTGGAAATTACACCACTCTTGGAGTTCATCTACAGGTATAATGACAATTATGTCTCTGGAAGACACCCATGGTATTAAACGCAGTGAATGTTTCAGAATTATTGCAAATAAGCTCTTGTACATTGTAGTGTCCCTGCATTGTGCCCAGCTCATGCTGCTGGAGACACGCTCCCTGTAAATTAAGTGGGCTTTCCACTTGCAATTTTAAGGTTAAAACGTGTATATAAATAATATGCAGCACAAACACACACACACACACACTGCTTATATATCACACAAAGTACAAACAATGCTTATTAGACACAAAGTACACACAGTGCTTATATATTACACAGAATACACAATACCCATATACAGTATTACACCCATACAATGCACACAGTGCTTATGTATTACACACATACAGTACACACAGTGATTAAATATTACACACATACAGTGCTTATATATTACACACATACAGTACACACAGTGCTTACTATACATACTAGATGCATACAGCACACACACCTTACAAATTAGATACATACATCATGCACATAAGTTACATATTACATACACATACAGTACACATTGCTTACTTTAATTATTAGATGCCTACACCACATTCACCTTTTACATATTAGATACACAGCCCACATACAGCATTTACACAACTTACATATTAGACACATGGAGCACACACTCCGTTTACACATTAGACAAATGGACGCTCATTAATTAGCACACACACGGCAATTACGGTAAATATTAAACACATGCAGTATCCACATGCCACTTACAGCAGACACATAGGAGACATCATATTTTGCATATTAGATAAACACATTATAAACATCACTTCACACTTTATTGACTGCCGAGACATCTAGTTTGTTATTTTTCCAGTAGCCTTTCTACATCATTGAGGAATAAGTGAATAGCGCCCCCTCAGCAGGTGCAGGCTATGCTGGTGTCAGCTGTACATTACAGTTGGCACCTTGCTGCATCGGTCATTATTGGTGCTAGCACTGATTGTGGTCATATCAAAAACTAGAATAGCGCACACCATGTAGTAGAGTAAACAGCTGTTTATTTTCTTTGCATGGTCCAGAGGTATACAAAGGAACAATAGTCAGCAGCTCAGTAGACTATGGATGTTTCCCGCAGAGAGCCCTTTCTCAATGTATACACCTAAAGAAGTTTTATTGAAATTCTGTACATGCCTATATACCTGTACAGTACGTGGAGGTTAGTAACTGACTAATTACATGATCGTGTGCTAATATAACAGAACTCAAGTTTTCCCACGGTTTAGCCCTTATTTGTAGACAACATTGTTTCGCTGTCATCCTTCAGTTACAATCTAAAGGCCACGAGAATGTGCAGGTAGATTATGAACACACGGGACTAACACTATATAAAAACAGGTTAACCTGGATATAACCACAAGAAACATTTTATTTCTTTCATCGACAACTATTTTGTTCCACTTTAACTAAATATACAATATATTGATAATATTTTAGATTTGTATAAATATACTGTTTCACAATGTCATAACCCCTCCCCACTGTGGCCAAATGTTGTTTTTATTTTTTCATTTCTTCCTCTATTTATCCAAGAGCTTTGACATTTTTACTTTTCATAGCCATGAGAGCTTGTTTGAGTTGTAGTTTTTTATGACTTGAAATACTATGTCCCAAGAATGACAAAAGTATTTTAGGAGTGATACCTTTATAGGCTAACCAGAAAAATTATATTAGCAAGCTTTCAGAGCACAGAGGCTCCTTCTTCAGGCTGAATTACGAATTTGTAATTCAGCCTGAAGAAGGAGCCTTGATGCTCTGAAAGCTTGCTAATATAATTTTTCTGGTTAGCCTATAAAGGTATCACTCCTAAAATACTTTTGTCATTCTTGGGACATAGTATTTCAATTGATTTTTCTGGCTAATATGGTACCACAATATTACCTAGTTTTTTATGACATCATTTTACCATATACCAAACTGAAAAATAGGGAAAAAATATCCAAATGGGATGAAATAGTGGAAAAAATTAAACAGGATTAAAAGGATATCAATGCAAAATGTGCAGTAATGAACTGAAAACATTGGAAACCTTTGTACATTGTACACAACTATATACTGTCCTGACTGTCACGGTATAATGCCATCAGACGCAGCGCAGTAATGGCATCATCTAGAAGAATGAAGCTCGGACTTTCCTCCCTTTCAGCGGTTGGGTGGGACGGTGATTGGTTTCCATATAGCAAGGCTCAATTCCGTCTGTTTCAGTGGTCGAGAAAAGGCTGCGGAACCGGGATAACTGGAAAAGAATTCTGGAAATGATCATTCTACAACTATAACTCCTATCACAGGATACAGAAAACTGCCAACAATTTCTATATCAAAGACAGGGCTTATATAAAAGTTCATGGATATTTACATATTTAAGGGTCCTGGACGTTTCCCTCCGCCCACTCCCCTGAGTGACAGGTCTCTCCTGTGTGTTTATATAGGGAGAGATCTGTCAGTCATCACCAGTGGGTGAGGACCTGCCTTTTCGACTAGTCTACTTTGCAGCTCAGTACCTGGCAGCTTTTAAAGTATAGTATGTTTTTTGGCTGCATTTTAGTGTCAAACATATCTGGCTAAAATCATTCATCCAGTGTCTCATATACGCTGTCTGTGGATCGAACAGCATGTATACGCAGAGTTATATATGGGGTAAAGATTTTGATCAGGGACTAAATACCTGGCCCGGGCAGAATGGCAGGTTGGGTTTCCTCCCAGTACATGATAGATTTACTAATGGTTGTATAAATTCCTTCTTACTTTCCATAGTAGCACATTAAACATTGAGTGCATCTATCTGATATTTTATAGACAGGCATAAGTAACAAGCTTAAAGGGCCTGATTTAAAGCTTTTACACCATAATTCATTTTTACATGCATTTTTTTCAGGCTCCTTATAGCAGCATAAAGGGAAAAAATCCCGCAAAAATACTCAGTTAAACAGCGTCTGTAAATGTACAGTGAGCAATTCAATGCACATTTAAAGATGGTGTTGAACTGACCAATTTTTCTGCATCACATCCATTTTGCTTACATTGTCAAAGGGAATTTGTCAGGTCCGCTATACCCTCCAACCCACCAGCATTCACCTCTGTATGACTAAATTCTGCCCTTAATCCTCCTTGTCTGATGTTTTTCACATAGCTGAATGTTTTTAAAAAAAGTATTTATATGATCCAATTTTCCTATGCTAATTAGCCCTTTGACTAGTCCAGTGTTTCTCAACTCCAGTCCTCAAGGCCCATCAACAGGTCAAGTTTTCAGGATTTCCTTATTGCCCAGATGATGGAATTATGCACTGTGCAGTATAGAGGAAATCCTGAAAACCTATAACCTGTGCTATACTAAGGAAATCTTGAAGACCTGATCAGTTGGTGGGCCTTGAGGACTCTAGTTGAGTAACACTGGACTAGTCAATGGGGTGTTAGTTCCTCCGACTAGTCGACCCTCTTTCCATGTTATCATGCCCTGTAGGAGTGACAACATGATTTCCATGAGCCGGCACATCGCCAACTCTTGCAAATCTGGTGCATGCGCGTGGCTTATTTCGACAGCGTTACTGCGCTTCTGAAGCAAGGTGTACGTGTGATGCCCTGGCAAAACCAGGTAGTCACAGATAGGCCCCTGCATAACACCCTTCCCTCACTTAGGAAACACACAGCCGACCTGAAACCCTAGTCACCCCCCCTTAGGGAAAGACAGACACACCAGTGGGCGGGACCAGGTGGTTGGACACGCCCACCAAAGGGCCTAGACAGCCCGGGGCGGGAAAACAAGCAGTTCAGTCTTGTAGTTCAAGTTGAGAGGAGTGTGGGCTGGAGCTAGGCGTAGCTCCAGCAGAGGAGGTCCAAGTTGAACGGTACCAGGGTAGGAGCACTGTTGCCTTTGGCTAGGTGGCAGACTGTGGTCTCTGTCAGCAGGAGACGGGAAGACGACTCGGCAGAACCGAGGTGGACCGAGACAGGGTTGTAGCCCACCGATACCGACACGGGGAACCGACCCGTAAACCGGAACACAAAGGGGGGTACTCGGACCCTGAAGCCAGGACCAGAACCCAGCGGCCTGGTTAATTAACTGATTGAGGCCAGGACTAGAGGTCCTGTCCCACCCAAAGTCCCTCATAGAAGACAACAGCCCACCGATAGGGATAGGAGGTCACCGCCAGGGCCCATAGACTTCAAAGGCCAGTGTCTGCGGGCACGGCTCCTTAGGCCACATCCAGCCGGGAGTGGACTCCTGAGTTCCAGACTAGTAAGTCCACCTTACACAAAGTCAGTGCAGAGAAAATGATAGAGACCACAAGCCCGGGTGGGGGATCCGAATGCAACCGGCCGCGGCGCCGGCCACTAGCACCTTGGTTTACCAAAGACTCGTGTGGTTCATTCACTTTGAGTAATTAAACAACCCCTTGCCGTCGCTATACCCTGCACAAAGACACTGGGCCCCGGGGCAACCATACCTGCCCACGGAGGGGTTAACGTCTCGCTGCCGCTACATCTCCCCTGGGTACCCCATAATCGCAGCGGTGGTGTCCCAACTCACCATACACCGTGGGTGGCGTTATGAACTTAATACGGCCTAGCCTGTACATCTACGTCCCTCCATTTTATTCGGCGTGTCCGCGAGACCCCTGGGTGTGGAGACCCTCGAGCCACCCCCTTAGGAGGTCCAGGTCCGAGCAGCGGTGGCTCCTGGCACGGGGGCGGCACATACGCATCCCAGCTTCAGAGAGTCACACCACGCACAAATGGAAGAACAGCTTCTGCACTTCCAATAATAATAATCTTTATAATAATAATCTTTATTTCTATAGCGCCAACATATTCCGTAGCGCTTTACAATTCAGGAGGATCATATACAAACAAGTAACAGTTATAGAAATTAAATATTTAGAGGGGAAAAAAATACAACCCTGCTCGTGAGAGCTTACAATCTACAATGAGATGGGGGGAGAGGCAAGGTTCAAGTGCTTATTTACAATGACAATCCAACCATCTCACGGAAATGGGGCTGGATAATGGTTTCCTGGACCAGTGGGCCCGAGCCTTGAGATGCCTTTGGGTGCCATGGAGTTTGATGTGGAGCTATGTTGTGAGAGGTTGTAGAGGGACTATGTGAATCGAATCTGATTAGGGAGTGTGATAGGCCGCCCTAAAAAGATGAGTCTTTAGGGTGCGTCTGAAGCTGAGTAAGTTGTGATTTGTCCTAACTTCTTGGGGTAGAGCGTTCCAGAGGGTTGGTGCAGCTCGGAAGAAGTCTTGGATCCGGGAGTGTGCAGTGAATGTGCAGTGCACCTCTCTGAAGCCGGGACGCGTATACAGGACAATAAAAGTGCTGAAAAGAGCCGCGGGTATGCAATTCCATGAGCTGGTGATCAGCTGTCTCGTGGAAATCATGTTATCACACCCACAGGTGCATGATAACATGGAAAGAGGGCAGACTAGTCTGGGGAACTAAAGCCCCATTGACTAGTCAAAGGGCTAATTAGCATAGAAAAAGCGAAGCTTATAAATACTTTTTTTAAACATTCAGTTAAGTTCATAACATCATATAGGACTGGTTAGGCAGGGAATTTAGTCATACAGATGTGAATGCTGCTGGGTTAGAAGTACTGGTGGACACATACAGAAAAAAGACCCCTCTGCAAAACAGTATTTTAGGCCTTTTACAGGCCAGTACCTCATCAAAATACATAATTCCATCTACTTTGGAGATAGAAATGGGCCCCCTTACCTCTTGGACACCTGTGCGATTGCACAGGTTTCACCAGTCTGCCCCTGGTCTGCCCCAGATTGAAGGGCATAGGGGACCTGGCAGGTTCCCTATAAACACAGCAAATTTTTTGCACACAAAAAAATGCAGCTGAAAACTCCCAATATATGTTGCATGGGAACACGGTCTTATAACTAACACATTTCATGTCATCCAACCTTCCCAAACATGTAGATGGAGAATCTGATCATACCTGCCCGGAGCTGATAGATATTGGTTCTTTTAATACAATCCATGTCACACATTCGAATAGCGGGGGAACAGTAATTGATCCTTGGTAAGTCCAGAATTCCTTACAGTTCGGGAGTAGACAAGATGGATTAAAGTTTCTAAAGGATGACTGTTTGTCCTAAAAATGGAAATTAGACTTTGTAGCACATCTAGCCATTCAGTTATTAGGACAACTGTCCAATGAAATACATAAGAACATAACATAATTCAACTATTATTTTCGTAAATTCGTCAAACCCAAACTTAATGAAACGATTCCTTCACTTCTACTCATTAGCTAAATGCGATACCAAGATTTTTGCAAGATACTGTCGCAGGCAGGGCGTGACTGACCACGTCAGGGAAGGTTACCCGAGGCGCTAGGATCCGGGATCGTGGCTGGGGCTCGAGCGGCAGCCGGATCCGGGGCTCATGCAGCGGCCCGTCGCCCACAACAATAAAAAGGGGGTATTTACAGGGGAAGAGTTTGTCAGTGACGCCACCCGTGGGTTGCGGTGAAGGCTGGTGACACCACCGCTGCCTTGGTATGGGACGCCCGGGGCTGATGGAGCGGGGCAACAGGTTGGAATCCCCTCCACGGGTAGGGGTGGTGTTGTCCTTGGGCCCAGGTGTACGGGAAAGGAGGATGCTGAGCGTGTTCTGCAGGGCTGGACCGGGTGGTAAGGGTGTACTCACAGTTCCAGAGAAATTCACACAAAGTCCAATGGTAAACCAAATTGCCAGTGACCGGTGACCTCCAGCAGGTGTATTCAGGTCCCACACCCTGGTACAGCAAACAGGGGTCCCTTCCTCCTACATTTAGTGTTTGTGTCTTCAGTTTGACTACTCCGCTTGAAACGGGGAAGTCCACTCCCGGTGATTCTGTGTGTTGGGAGCTGTGGCCCACGAGAACTGACCCGTGGGATCTTAGCAGGCAATTGCGGAGCCCTATCCCCCTCGTTGGGCTTCTGTCTCACTCTCTGGGCTTACTAGTGGAACAAGACGTGGAGACTTGTCCCCGGCTGGCTAATTGACAAGGGGCTTGAAGCAGTCCTCGCCCTATAGTCCAGGCACCCCGACTGTACACGGCCTCCGGACCGCATTACCGCTGTCAGCACCGGCGGGCTACAACCCTGCCCCGGTCCACTTAAGGTCTACCGCGACCAGATCTCCATTGCCTGTGGCCCTGTCTGCCGACTGCTACCTAGTCAGTAGTCCGGTAGTCCAGAGGCTCCAACACCTGACTACCCTGTCACTTCACACTCCTTTCACTTCCTCACTCCAAACTTAACTGTCTTGTTCCCTCCCAGAACACCTCAGGACCCCTAGGAGGGCGTCACAATCTGCTTGGCCCCACCCACTGGTGTGTCACTATTGTCATGGGGGGTGACTAGGCTTTGCTGGCTGATGTTGTGTACCTGGGTGTGGGTTTTGTTGGTATGCCAAGGAGGATGGAGTCCTGCACCTGGAAGATATGTGCAGTCTCTGTGACAACCTGATTTTTCCAGGGCGTCACACTCCCCCTTGGTAGAATACATTACAATACAATACAATATTTCGGTACATGGGAGCTGGAGTGACAAGTTGTGTTTTATGCTCTGCCCACAGTAGAGCAGAGCAAAGTGCATCTGTGTAAGCTGATGATGCTACTGCGCAGGTGCATGATTTCATTGAGCTATGTGAATGATGCAGGACGCATCATCCACATCAATAAAACCCGGAAGATGGAAATTAGGAGCAATGGTGAGGTACAGAAGTCGCAGATATGATGCCTATCAGACCGGACCATCTGATTTACATACAGGAGCAATTTAAAATACATTTTTGGTGGTATACAGAGGGAGTCTGGATAGAAAACTTTGTGTAATACATTGCAGGAGCTTTAAAAGGTGGCATTTGTTCACACAGTAAAAATTTGGTGACAGGTTTCCTAGTAATATGGTATTGAATCGAAGCTTAGTACATAAATACAGTCCCATTAACAAGCACAGTGTGTGAATACAGAATTATCAGAATAAATTTCAGTAGCTATGTACTATATAGTAACCTAAATAATAAATCACACAGATGTACATGTGTGATTTATCTGAGGAAGGAGATGTGATCAAAATCTAAATTATATTATTACTGCTGACCAACTTCTGACAACAGCGTGGGAGTCTACTGCTAATTGAATTTAGACGCTAAACACAGTAACATATGCAGGCTCATTACATAATACTGTATCAGATCCAAGAATAGCAAATACAGTACTGAAACCAAGCACAGCAAATACAGTACCAGAACCAAGCACAGCAAACACAGTACCAGAACAAAGCATAGTAAACACAGTACCAGAATTAAGCACAGTAAACACAGTACCAGAACCAAGCACAGCAAACACAGTATTATAATCAAGCACAGCAAACACAGTATCAGAATCAAGCACAGCAAACACAGTACCAGAACCATGCACAAACACAGTACCAGAATCAAGCACAGCAAATACAGTACCAGAGGAAAGCTTAATTAATAAATAACGTACTAAAACCTAGCTCATTAAATAAATAGCAGCAATACAATTAGGCTGATAGCATAAATATGATATTATAAAGTCAGTGAAACCCCTGAAATTCAAATTCACCAGCCAAGGCAAATTTTTCCAAAAATTAGATTTGCAGCAAATTTATTCAAGGAACTTTAATTGCCCTAAAAAGACAGTATAACACTCCGAGGTCTCCTAGAACTATATCCAACCCTTTCAATCTCTCTCCAAAATGACAATTAAACAGTATAAACATTTATATAAGGAACATAGCCCCTTTAGAAATCATAACAGGCATATACAGGTTAACTTAATCCTTGCCGAAAAATCTACTTTTATTTAATATACAAATAGTGGCACTTTAATGCACCATTGGCGAGGCCAAAGATTGGTGGATGCAGAGGAGGACGTATCGCTGCACCAAGGCGTAGGCCACACCAATCTTCTGCAATGTGGAAAATAGCAGTTGGCATTTTTAGCAAATTTAATGTCAAATTGTTCAAATTTGCAAATTTTCCAAAATTCAACATGAATTCGATTTGCATCAATCCAATTCTCATCTCTACTGTTTGGGCTAAACGCTGAAATTAATAGTCATTGATAGGCTACACAGTATTATTCAGGCAGTCAGTTTATGTTCATAAATTTCTTCAAGCTTTACTACTGGTACCTTAAAGCTGATGTCATCTAAAGCGTTTGTAATTATTTTTAGATTTTTGTTATGTTTTTCAATCTGAAAAGAAAAGATGTTTGTTATTCACACATGGTAACTCACATGAGAAATTAGGGTTTAAAGGATTATTCCCATCTCCAAGATCCTATCCCAATATGTAGTAGGTGTAATAATAATAATAATATTAGCAAAAACATCCGATTAGAAATGTAATATAGTTCTTCTGTTTCACTGTCGCTTACCTCATGTTCAGGGCATTGTAGGACTTAAAGCATTCATGGCTATGACTACTAGCAACTAACTGGCTGTGACCTTATGCATGGACGTAATTTTAGATACCTAAGGTCCTGCAAATCCCTGAACATGAGGTAAAGACATAGTTAATCAGAAAAACTATACTACATTTCTAAATAGACGTATTTGCTATTATTATTATTATTACACCTACTATACATTAGCATAGGATCGTGGAGATGGGAATAAGCCTTTAACTCAAAACTACTGCACCTATTCCAACCGGTTCCTGTACAGACTAAAGTGGTGGTTGTGGTACCTGCACAGGCTGGAATAACCCTAACCGCAAAACTAGGAGATGTCAACTTGGACCTAGTTGCCTAATAGGCTGTCCAACTAGGAACTGGTGAGACGTATAGAGCACTATAACCCTGAATAAGGAAGGGCGTGCAGAGATAGAAGGGATCCCAAGTGAGAAAATATAAAATATGAATACAAAGTTGAAAAGTAAAGTACCACTGCAAGAAAGAAAAGCCTTCTATTGCCTAATCCTTGCAGTAGAGAGGAATAGGCTAGATAGACTTGCCAGCAAAGTATAATAAACCAAGATGGTTTCCATCTGACTGGCATAAATTCACCTGGACCTCTCAGTAGGATCCACATTGAAATATAGCCAGCAGAGAAGACCAGAAGGGGAAGGTATAAATAGCCACACCAGCAATGTGATAGGACAGACTAAATGATAAATGGAAACACCTGCTGACCAAAAACAATGAAGCAAGGGTAAAAGATAATCAGCACTCAGACAGAGACAGAACCTGCTGTGGCTCCGCAGAGAAGGAATTTGATCACACAGCTCAGGGTCGCCATATTGAATTCCAAGGCATTATAATGTTATTCTGGTATGCGTTCCAGAAATGTTAATTTATATTAAAGCTGATCTGTTAGAGTTTTACTATGCTATGTGTATCACACAGAAAAGAAACCTTGCTTAGAGATATAATGTAATTATGTTTTCAGTTATTTCATGCATGAAGCTGTATAAAAGTTGCCTGGACTCCTAATGAAAGCCTGTGCGTCCTGTTTTAAATACACAGTGTGGGAAAGCAGTCAGTCACTATATGTAGTTGGGTGTCACATAGACATTTTCTCTAACTTCGCAGACTGTTATGGTCCTGTTCAGATTGCTGATTCTGACACTCCGCCTGAGAGATTCTCTGGTGTCTGTGAACAATGCAGGCAGACACCTGCTGTGTGCTGATTCTTAGGCAGTCTGCTTGTTTGCATTCTTTGATCACCTGTTGTAGGGGAGCCTATTACATCTGCTCCTCGCATATATATACTGACTGGGTCCTCCCTCCTATGCCAGCTACAGCTAGTTGTAGTTGGTCTGTTATGGTGTCCTAGATTTTCTGGTACAAATAGTTCTTGCTTCTTTGTGCGATTGTTGAGCTTACCCCAGTTGTCCTTTGTAGTTTCCTTCCTGCTCTTGTTTTCCTCCTGAATCTCTTATTGTCCTATCCTCTGTGTGTGCAGTGTGTCAGAGTTTTGGTTTTCCATTGTTTATCTTCATCTGTGTTTAACATCGCACTCCTGACCCTGCTCCTGCTAGTGTGAGGGACAGCATAGGGGCCCCTATCCCTCGTTATCCAGCAAGTCCCATTGTGACAGTGGGAGAAACATGGGATGTCACAATTAAAATCAGGAAGTCTAGTAAAAAACTCAGTTACAGTGATTTAAAGGTGACTTACAGATTTTATACTTGACAACAGTGATGAAGAAATGGTTCAGAACTGGGCATAAAACAGGGTTCAGCAAAGACACGCTGAGAGGTGATAGTTTTTGGGGGTATTTCAGTTTTTTTAGATGCCATTCCTTGGCTGTCTTGAGTCTAAATGACCTACTGTCTAAAGAAACTTAATAAGGCCACTCCCGGCACTGGGAATTTTTAGGGACATTTCAGTTAAAAGTGTTGTCCTATCTAAAATGACAAGTCTGCAGTCACTCTATGTGTCACTGTAGGTGACTGCAGACTTGTGAATCCTCACATTACACGCCTTGTGCGCTGTGAGGGTTCTCTAGTATTAATGGTGGGAATGGTGGGCATGTGACCGCCAGTATGCTATATGCATATTCCTGTTCAGAATCTTACTAGACTGTTTTCAGCCTCGCTCAATACATTGGCATTGAGCACGCCAGAAACTGTCAAGTCAGATTCTGGCTGGGAGTATGAATATCACATACTTGCGGTCGCGTGACCACCGAAGAATCCTCACAGTGCACAGAAGATCCACAAGTCTGAAGTCACATAGAGTGACTGTAGACTTGTCCTTTTAGACCGGACAGCTCCTTTACATACCATCCTTGTGAGGCAGAGCCTACATGTCCTAAATTTTGCACAATATTTTTTTTCTAAGTATGAGCTTCACCTGCCAAATCTATACAATACAAGGTCTACTCAAAAAGTAAAGGAGCAATAATCCTCTTACGTTCAAGATTTCGAAGAGTGGCCAACAATCTTCACGATAAATATGAGAGAAAGAAAAGCCAAAGTGACAGTACGTATATACATAAAATTTCTACCTTTAAAAATATTCCCAAAACAGCTAAACCATCGGGCTTATAGACAGCCTCCACAAAGCTTGAATATTTTTCTGCGTTCCAATGGACAATGTGAAGCTGAAAGAAATTTACCAAAGAAGGGAGAATTAGTGCTTATTGCTTTATGTAAGAAAAACTAAGCAACAGTAATTACTGTGGAAAAAAACAAATATTGTGTTTTCCTAACTTGACAATATCATCACAATTGCAGTAACGTAAGTGGGAAAATTCTATCTTTTTACACACGTAGGCATTTATTCATCAAAGCAATTTTGCCAAAATTATGGCATAAATTGTTTTGAAAAATTGGAAAAATGTGACGACTTTTGACATTTCACGCCAGTTTCTTTTAGATACACCTAAATGGGTGATTATAAAGTGTGATGGGGAGCAGCGGGTAGTGATTCATGAAGATGTGCGCACATCTTAACGATTCAAAGGGTCTGACTCCGCCACGCTGCCTCATAAAGACTTGATAAATCAGGGCCCCAGCAAAAAAAAGTGCATAAAACATGATAAATATTCTTGGTTTACACCAGAGAGGGGAGTAGACTCATTTATCAGTGGCCTTCATTGGGTGACTCACAGCACTAAATGCAATGTATCATCATCAGAAAATGGCCTATTGTTTAAATTAGGGTTTTCTGTTAAATGTATTTTTTTATTTTGCCAATATTTTTTTCTTTTCATATCAAAATTTATATTAAAATAAAATTAGAAATCTTGCAGTTTTCCTACTGGCCATTGAGGCCATTGTGGACTGATAACGTCAGGCAGTCGGATTATCATCACAGGCAGAATTTGGAGAGGTAATACAATCTATGCACAGCTAAATAGGATCCACCATTCACAACATTCAGTGTGCCACCTCATTTCACAATGACCTTAACACATGCTGATTAGATGCTTCAAAACAACCGATAGGCTCAGGGGTCAGTTTACTGCTGCTAATGTACATGTTGATTTCCTGAAGGAACAGAAAGTGCAGAGATAGAAGGGATCCCAAGGATGGCCCAGGTGGGCAGTGTGAAAATTGCAAAATTTCTAAGTTGTTTTTTTTTTAACCCCCCTTCCCACCCTCACAGCCTATTTTCATCTTCATACATAGGGCAAATTTTACATTTCTGACCAGAACCACTTTATGAGGTCATAACTCTTAAACACTTCAATGTATTCATCTGATTTGGAGAATATTTTTTTGTGTGACACATTGTACTGTATAATAGTGGTAAATTAAGGTCAATATTTTTTGTGTTTGTTTTAAAAATATTGGAATTTTGGGGACAATTTCACAATTTTCAAACTTTTAACAATCATGCCTTTAAACTAGATATAATTGTATCACACAAAATAGTTAATCAATACATTTTACCACATGTCTATTTTACATCCCCATCATTTTAAACAGATTTTTTTTAAGGAAGTTAGAAGGGTTAAAAGCTCATCAGCAATTTCTCATTTTTCCAACAAAATTTACAAAAAAATTTTTTAGGGACCACATAACATTTGACGTGACTTGAGGAGACTATGTGACAGAAACACCCCCCCCCCCCAAAAGTGACACCATTCTAAAAATCATTTTTCAGGACCCTCCTTGTTTAGCACACAACGAACATATGATTAGGACTCGGGACTGGATAAAACGTCACTAATTAATGTCACACATGTCCACTCATTTTTGGAACTATTCTTTATTGCTTACATAATTTTATAATATTGAGGTGTAAAAATACTTGCTTTAGCCACAAATTGTTCATTTTCGTAAGGGTAATAGAAGAAAATTGACCACACAATGTGTTGTGCAATTTCTCCTGAGTACGCTGATACTCCATATGTGGTGGATATCTACTGTTTGGGTGCACGGCAGGGCTCGGAAGGGAAGGGACACTTTTTGAGCATAGATCTGATAGGAATAGACTACTGCATGCACCATGTCACATTTAAAGAGCTGCTTTGGTGCCAAAACAGAAGAAACCACCCACATGTGACCTCATTTTGGAAAGTACACCTCTTGAGGAATTTGTCTAGAGGTGACCTGAGCATTTTAAACCCACAGATAATTCATAGAATTGTGTAATGTATTTTTTACCAGAACATCAGTGACATCACTAAGAAGAGGGGCAGAACGATGCCGGATACTAGAGAAGGTAGCGGTATTTGAGTATATTAATGCACGCTCTTCACAACATGCATATACTGTATAATAAGATTGAATGGATAAGAAATTCATGGAAGGGCTTCTTGAATTGTCTTTTTATAATAGTGATAATGGTAAAATATGTTATGTTGTAATTTATAAACATCTTTCTACCTCTGCCGGATAATTCTTTCCATCCACCTTATGCTCTGATCCATATTCATCACAAGATCCCCAGTGAAAATGTATTTGGCGCAATCTGTAGCTGCCGTGCAGTGGTCCACCTCTTACAACTATCAAGAAAAATCAGAGACAAAATTATAAAATTTCCTCTATGCATTATAATGTATATTCTTTTATGTCAATTATTACATACACAAATGGTGTATTCCTAAATATAAAAGTCTCGTTTTAATACCAAGTCATAAGATTCATTAATAATTCTTTGGAAGATTTTAAAGTAAAATTAAATATACCGTATATTATTAATGTTTGCTTTCTTCCATAAAGTTTTCTTAGAACTATGAATTGGTCCTCTATTATTTCACTTAAAAATGTATAAATACCTAGCTTATGTGCTGGAACCACCGAGCGTCCCCTGATCTACAGTATTTTAACAGAGAACAGAATCGCACAAGAGCCTTTTTATCAATAATTCTTAATATCGAAATTGAAGAAATTCTATTATCTTCAATTACACTAGGCAACAAAATATCAAAAGTTGTCTGGTTCAAAAATCCATTTAGCCATTTCTTAATGATTTTGATGTTCTGAATTCAAATATGACAAGGAAAACTGTCATTTGTCTCTAGTTTCCATTTGTCTCTAGTTTCCATGAGATCGAAGAGTTTGCGTTTTACTGTTACATAAATTAATAAATAATTATAACATGTAGTTATTACTTCTACAAATATAAAACTGAAAATGTATTGTCAAACAAATTGTATTAGATGTATTCAGAGGAAACTCAAGTGTATTTAAATCTACTATACAATTAATTAATTCACATGTCTAAGCACTTTGGACAATTATAATTTTAACTATTAATATATGTTATTGCACAGTACAAAATATGTCCTTAGTCACTGGATACTCGGCTCCTTTTTACTTGTCTCCTGTATTTAAGCATTGGATTATATCTCTGGTGCTTGCCTGCAAGCTTCAAAGGGTTCCAATTACCCTGATATCTTTTTTCCATAGTTGCAATTTCCTGGTGAAATCGCTCACCGCACTCATCACTCACTGCTCTGCAGTTTGGTGCAAAGAAGTCTAGATGCGAATGCAAGAGATGAATCTTTAACCCCTTCACGACCATGGACGGAAAGATCCGTCATGGTGCCCTGGGCCTTAACGACCAAGGACGGATCTTTCCGTCATGCAGTAATCGCGGCACCGGAGCCTCCGGTGACTGCGATCGGTTAACACAAACCGCAGATTCGGGGAGGAGGGGACCTGTACCTGACCTCAGGAGGGGTGGTGCCTCCTCCCCGGACCTACGGAGGCTGTGATTGGCTGACGAACGCCGCTCAACCAATCACAGCCACTGTAATGTTACAGCCACTTAAAGTGACTGAAACATTGAAATCCAGCCCTGGCCAGTGCAGCTATAGCACTGGCCATTGGCTGGAGCTGGGTGACTTCACTGGATCACCCTCCCCCAACTCCAGTAACTCTGATTGGAGAGATCGGCCTTGTGACCGCTGTCTCCAATCACAGTGGACCTGTTGCCGGTGACCGCCCCATCAGCTTCACTTCCCGTTCCCTGGCCTGCAGCACAGTGAGTGTACAAAGTGCAATGGCAGGGCGACAAGCTCCGGTCCCATGCTGTTATGGGACCGGAGCATGGGACCCGGAAGTTGCCGCGCTGCCATTGACTATATGAAACCGGCCTCCCGATCCGCCGCCGCTGCCCTCCGCGATCTGCCACCCACACCCCCACCCCTCGTATCTGCTGCCCGCACCCTCACCCCCACACCTCCCGATCCGCCGCTGCCCTCCGCGATCTGCCACCCGATCTGCTGCCCGCACCCCCACCCCCACACCTCCCGATCCGCCGCTGCCCTCTGCAATCTGCCACCCGATCTGCTGCCCGCACCCCCACCCCCACACCTCCCGATCCGCCGCTGCCCTCTGCGATCTGCCACCCGATCTGATGCCCGCACTCTCACCCCCACACCTCCCGATCCGCCGCCGCCGCCCTCCATCTGCCACAGTGCCACCGGTCCCCCCCGATCTGCTGCCTGGCCCCTTTCCCTCATGATCGGCTGCTCGTCCCCTCACCTCCGTGATGTGCTGCCAGCCCCCTCCACTCGAGATCGGCTGCCCGCTTCCTCCTCCATTATGTGCTGCCTGGCCCCGCACCCTCTCCGTTATGTGCTGCCCGGCCCCGCCCCCTCTCCTCTGTTATGTGCTGCCTGCTCCCCCCCACCTCTCACCCCCGTGATCGGCTACTTGCCCCCTACCCTGTCACCCCCGTGATGTGCGCTCCCTCCCCTGTCACCGCCGTGATGTGCGCTCCCTCCCCTGTCACCGCCGTGATGTGCGCTCCCTCCCCTGTTACCGCCGTGATGTGAGCTCCCTCCCCTGTCACCCCCGTGATGTGCGCTCCCTCACCTGTCACCGCCGTGATGTGCGCTCCCTCCCCTGTCACCGCCGTGATGTGCGCTCCCTCCCCTGTCACCCCCGTGATGTGCGCTCCCTCCCCTGTCACCCCTGTGATGTGCGCTCCCTCCCCTGTCACCGCCGTGATGTGCGCTCCCTCCCCTGTCACCGCCGTGATATGCGCTCCCTCCCCTGTCACCGCCGTCATGTGCGCTCCCTCCCCTGTCACCCCCGTGATGTGCGCTCCCTCCCCTGTCACCCCCGTGATGTGCGCTCCCTCCCTTGTCACCGCCGTGATGTGCGCTCCCTTCCCTGTCACCGCCGTGATGTGCGCTCCCTCCCCTGTCACCGCCGTGATGTGCGCTCCCTCCCCTGTCACCGCCGTGATGTGCGCTCCCTCCCCTGTCACCCCCGTGATGTGCGCTCCCTCACCTGTCACCGCCGTGATGTGCGCTCCCTCCCCTGTCACTGCCGTGATGTGCGCTCCCTCCCCTGTCACCGCCGTGATGTGCGCTCCCTCCCTTGTCACCCCCGTGATGTGCGCTCCCTCCCCTGTCACCCCCGTGTTGTGCGCTCCCTCCCCTGTCACCGCCGTGATGTGCGCTCCCTCCCCTGTCACCGCCATGATGTGCGCTCCCTCCCCTGTCACCCTGTGATGTGCGCTCCCTCCCCTGTCACCGCCGTGATGTGCGCTCCCTCACCTGTCACCGCCGTGATGTGCGCTCCCTCACCTGTCACCCCCGTGATGTGCAGTCCCTCACCTGTCACCCCCGTGATGTGGGCTCCCTCACCTGTCACCCCCGTGATGTGCGCTCCCTCACCTGTCACCCCGTGATCTGTGCTCCCTCACCTGTCACCCCGTGATCTGTGCTCCCTCACCTGTCACCCCCGTGATCTGCGCTCCCTCCCCTGTCACCCCGTGATGTGCGCTCCCTCACCAGTCACCCCGTGATCTGTGCTCCCTCACCTGTCACCCCCGTGATGTGCGCTCCCTCACCTGTCACCCCGTGATCTGTGCTCCCTCACCTGTTACCCCCGTGATCTGTGCTCCCTCACCTGTCACCCCCGTGATGTGCGCTCCCTCCCCTGTCACCCCCGTGATCTGTGCTCCCTCACCTGTCACCCCCGTGATCTGCTGTCCGCTCTCCCTCACCTCTCACCCCCGTGATCTGTGCTCTGCTCACCTGTCTCCTTCGTGATCTGCGCTGCGCTCCCTCCCCCACCTCTCACCCTCCCCGATCTGCTGCCTCCTTCATCTCCTGTGATCCAGCTGCCTAGATCCATCCTGTAGGGTAACTATCCCCAATCTCACCTCCCACTCCCCTTCCCACCCATCCCCCCATCCCCCCTCCCCCCCATCCTCTGCTGCTCCTGCATCCACTGCGCCCTCTCCCATCTGCCCCCACCCTATCCCAGCCGCCGTCTCACAATCACAGATGCTCCCTTTATATGCCGCTGCCCCCCCATCTGCCGCCGCCCCATCTGCCGTTCCCCCCCATCTGCCGCTGGCTTTTTTTTCTATGCCATGGGGGTCTAGTTTCCAAAATGGGGTCACATGTGGGGGAGCTCCACTGTTTCGGCACCTCAGGGGGTCTCCAAACGCAACATGGAATACGCTAATTATCCCAGACAATTTTGCGTTTGAAACGTCAAATGACGCTCCTTGCCTTCCGAGCCCTGCTGTGCGCCCAAACATTTCCACCACATATGAGGTGTCTGTGTACTCAGGAGAAATTGCACAATACATTTTATGGTGCAATTTTTCCTGATACCCTTGTGAAAAAAAAGCTACCTGGTTGAAGTAACAATTTTGTGGTAAAAAAATTTTTTTTTATTTTCACGGCTCAACTCTATTAACTTTTGTGAAACCCCCAGAGGCTCAAAGTGCTCAATAAACATCTAGATAAATTCCATGAGGGGTCTAGTTTCCAAAATGGGGTCACATGTGGGGGAGCTCCACTGTTTCGGCACCTCAGGGGGTCTCCAAACGCAACATGGAATACGCTAATTATCCCAGACAATTTTGCGTTTGAAACGTCAAATGACGCTCCTTGCCTTCCGAGCCCTGCTGTGCACCCAAACATTTTATTTCCACCACATATGAGGTGTTTGTGTACTCAGGAGAAATTGCACAATACATTTTATGGTGCAATTTTTCCTGATACCCTTGTGAAAAAAAAAGCTACCTCTTTGAAGTAACAATTTTGTGGTAAAATTTTTTTTTTTTATTTTCACGGCTCAACTCTATTAACTTTTGTGAAACCCCCAGAGGCTCAAAGTGCTCAATAAACATCTAGATAAATTCCATGAGGGGTCTAGTTTCCAAAATGGAGTCACATGTGGGGGAGCTCCACTGTTTAGGCACCTCAGGGGGTCTCCAAACGCAACATGGAATACGCTAATTATCCCAGACAATTTTGCGTTTGAAACGTCAAATGACGCTCCTTGCCTTCCGAGCCCTGCTGTGCGCCCAAACATTTTATTTCCACCACATATGAGGTGTCTGTGTACTCAGGAGAAATTGCACAATACATTTTATGGTGCAATTTTTCCTGATACCCTTGTGAAAAAAAAAGCTACCTGGTTGAAGTAACAATTTTGTGGTAAAAAATTTTATTTTTATTTTCACGGCTCAACTCTATTAACTTTTGTGAAGCCCCCAGAGGCTCAAAGTGCTCAATAAACATCTAGATAAATTCCATGAGGGGTCTAGTTTCCAAAATGGGGTTACATGTGGGGGAGCTCCACTGTTTCGGCACCTCAGCGGCTCTCCAAACGCAACATGGTGCGGCTAACGATTCCAGCTAATTTTCTGTTCAAAAAAGTCAAATGGCGCTCCTTCCCTTCCGAGTCCTGCCGTGCACCCAAACAGTGGTTTTTCGCCACATATGAGGTATCTGCGTGCTCAGTAGAAATTTCCCAACAAATTTTGGGGGTTCATTTAATCCTGCTACCCTTGTGAATATGCAATATTTGAGGCTAAATTAACATTTTTGTTGCAAAAAGTAAAATGTTCATTTTTTGCTTCCACATTGCTTTAGTTACTGTGAAGCACCTGAAGGGTTAATAACCTTCTTGAATGTGGTTTTGAGTAGCCTGAGGGGTGCCGTTTTTGGAATGCTGTCACTTTTGGGTGTTTTGTATCATGTAGACCTTTCAAAATCGCTTCAAATGTGATGTGGTCCCTAAAAAAAGTGGCTTTGTAAATTTTGTTGTAAAAATGAGAAATTGCTCATAAACTTTGAACCCCTATAACTTCCTTAATTTTTTTTTTTTTCCCAAAATTGTTCTGATGTAAAGTAGACTTGTGGGAAATGTTATTTATTAATTATTTTGTGTCATATGTCTCGTTGGTTTTAGAGCATAAAAATTCAAAGTTTGAAAATTACAACATTTTCAAAATTTTCGCAAAACTTCCGTTTTTTTCACAAAGAAACGCAAAAAATATCGGCCTAAATTTACCACTAACATGAAGCCCAATATGTCACGAAAAAACAGTCTCAGAATCACCTGGATCCGCTGAAGCGTTCCAGAGTTATAACCTCATAAAGTGACACTGGTCAGAATTGCAAAACATGGCCTGGTCTTTAGGGTCAAAATAGGCTTGGGGCTGAAGGGGTTAATGACATGTTGCAGCCAAGATTATGATTTGCCTGAAGATTTTCCACCAGCTCTTTATAGTTGTCTGACTTGGTGTTTCCAAGGAAATTTATTACCACTAACTGGACAGCTACCCATGCAACCTTTTCCTTACCACGCAGTAATAAACGGTGAAACTCCTCATCTTGCAGAAGCACACGAATCTGAGGACCAAAGAAGAATCCTTCCCTTATCTTTGCTTCACTCAACCTTGGATCCGGATCTGGCTGCTCGGATCCGGATCCGCGGTGGCTCGAGAGGCGTTCGGACCCGGGGGTCGTGCAGCCACTCAAATGAAGGGGGGTATTTACAGGGGATTGTATCTAGAGTTCGTGATGCCACCCGTGGTGTTTGGTAAGGTAGAGTACCACCGCTGCAGTTGGGAGTACCCGGGGGCGATGGAGTGGGGCAGCCAGGTGTTGGGACCCTCCACAGGTAGGGGGGATGCCCCGGGACTTGGTGATGGTGATAGGGGAAGCCATGGGATGTAGGTTTGGGAGGCAGGGAGCAGGGAACTCACAGTTGGTAGTCGTGGTGTTGGATGAGGTTGGTGTTGCTTGGAAGGCTAGTAAACACACAGTCTGTAGTTAAACCAAAAGTCCTGCAGTACCACTGCCGCTCAGAAGGGGAGCCCGTCCAGGGGACCGTTCCCAATGATATTGCTCTGCTGTGTTCCAGTCTAGTCCAACCTTTCGGGAGCTTCTATCCCTCAACCCTTCACACCATGAGGGCTGCTGCTCGCTGTCCTTGGAGCTTAAACTCCCCAGCCTACTCTCCCCCTGAGAGCTACTTGAGAGCTACTACTCTCCTTGCTCCCCTGCCATCGACTGCCCAGTCACCTCCTACCAGTCTCCCTGACTCTTAGGTGGGCGGCCCTTTCTCCACTGGACCTACCCACTGGTGTGTGTGTGACTGAGATTTGCATGCTGGTGTTTGCAACATCATTGGGTGGCACCTGCAACCAAGGAGGAGATGGATACTGCACGGAAAGGAAAATTGTGCAATACCCTGTGACGACCTGATAGTCCAGGGGCGTCACATCTGCATTTTTGTTCATTGCCTTTACAAAGTTCTTCATGAGACCCAACTTGATATGCAATGGAGGTAACAGAATTTTCTGTGGTTTGACAAGTGCTGGATGAAGATTATTTTGAGTCCCCGGCTGCAGTGCATTTCTGAGGGGCCAGTCTCTGTTCTTGTAGTGTTCTTGTCATGCTCGATTGTCCCATTCACAAAGGAAACAACAGTACTTTGTGTAACCATCCTGGAGACCAAGCACGAGTGGCAACCACCTTTAAATCACCACAGAGACACTGATCCTGATCCTTGTTCTGATCTCCTATTTTGCAACCAAAATGCAGGTTGTAGGCTTTCTTAACCATATTAGTCAAGTTTTGCTTTTGTGACTCAAAAGTCACCTCACCACAGAAATAGCAGAAATTATCTGCTTTAATAATGCAAGTCCGAGGCATCATTGAAAAGCTGAATGATATCAGTCGACCGCTGAAAATGATGCGTGACTGATAAAGAGGGAGAACATGCGCCTTTTATAGAGTTGTGTGATGCAAGTTTAATTAGGATTACATCTTTCTTTCTTCGGCATCTACCATTGGTCATTTAGAGATGATGAAATACTGATGACTCAATTCATTCGTCATTTCGAGATGATGCAATATTGATGAAGCAATCCATTAGTCAGTGATGACGCAACTGATGACGCAAGGCTGACAATGTATTCCTTGCCTAGCGTTGTATCAAAGGCTGTGAGAAATATTGATGCACACCCTGTATCATAAAAATTAGAGCCAATTTCAAAATTTAAGCATCATTTTCATTTTCAGCCCCCCAAAATTAGTTCAGTCCAACTGTTTTCATGTCTGAACCAATTTTGCTGTTGACTAGTGTTATAGGTTCATGAAAAAGCAAGACACGCTAAACTATCACAGATTACCCAAAACATTCATTATGGGGACTTTCTTTGTAGTTTTTATGAATACGTTCATTCATGCATTATCAGGAGTGTAACAAGTTATGTTTTCCAATGCTACATTTGTTGCTTATGTAAGAGAATACAGTCCATTTTGTTCTCATTGTGTCCATCTTGTCTTATAACGAATGAGGTCATAGGGTTCAACTAACACTGATGGGTGGGGAAGTTTCACATTTTTGTTCGCGCCCCTACTGCTCTTATTGGTTTATAGTTCAGGGGGGGACTTTCCGTTGTGACCTTATATAAACTGGTCACATGTACTAATAAAGGAAAATTATGTGGAGTACACCATACTTAGCATGTGTGCTGTTTTGATTTACCGAGCGCTCATAAAACAAGTCTTATTAATTTGGAGTTCAAGAGGCATAGAAGGAGTGTAATTTCACTCACACTTGCTTTGTATATTTTGCCAACTTCCATTGGAAACTCATTGTCTTCTGTTGCCTAATATTTTTGTCTATTCCTTCTAGAATCAGTGGAAACTCTGCTGACTTCCCTCTACAATTGAGAAGCAAGCAGAACATTATTTCTCGTGGTATTTTGTTTTCTCATCTAACAAACTTATAACCAAAATAGATCTTGTAAAATTAAGAGTTTTATCACCGGTTGTTACAGTATAGGTTGCTTTAGTTTTAAGTACAGGTGTTTTTGCACACACACACACACACACACACACACACACACACACACACACACACACACACACACTGACTAGTCTTAGATGTGGATACAGGAGAATCCGCTATTACCTATGAAGTAATACAGATACATTCTCCATGGTTATGTCTACTTTTATAACCAATATGTTCATTGCTCAAATGTATCTAAAATGGTGCAATCTTGCAAAATAACTTATTTGAAAATGTGCTAATGTTTTTTATACATCCCATGTAGAACAATGAGTGTCCATAAAAAAAGCATAAAGAAAATGAAACAACCCCTTTAAAGTACTTCTATTTATCCCTGATTCGGAATATTTTTCTTTTTTAATCAGAGACCAGATGTTAAAAATTGTCTGTATACAATTAATCATTTGGGGTCACAGCAATGGGAAAGCCTATAATTAGCTTATCACTGGATATTTTTAACAAAAATGGTTTATAGAAAGCACTGCCTATGTCTGTGAAGCTTTGTCACAATTGTCTGATAAAAATGTGTGCAGAAGATTGTGTTTTTAAATGGGATGATTTCTGAAAGTGTTCACAAATGCCTTATGGTAAAGTGTCAGATAGTACACATATTGTATCTGCTTCCAAAAATTAATAATTCTCCATCCAACCACTCCCCGACGCCGACTTGTGTCTAGTTTTGATCCATTGTTACAGGCACTCTCTGTGTATGATGACTCTTTTTTTTACACCTTTTGTTAAACACTAAGTTAGATGTATTTATTAAAAGTTTGTACATCAATATACCCCAGATGGAAGCAATACAATGTGAGAGAAACAGATTGTGTCTCAGTCACACATTAGATAATAAATCAATAATGTTCTTAATTTTTTTGATGGAAATTGTTCTGGCTAAGAAATATTTAAGGTTTGATGACATATTTCTTGCAGCTACAGGGGACTGCGATGGGGTCTCATGTTGCACCAAGTGTAGCAAATAGCAGATATCGCTAGGCAGATACCAGTGATATCAAGATGCTGTACGAAGGCGAGGAGGGCGGCTCCAGTGTGTGGCATCTTGGCCCGTTCCAGCCCTTTTGTAGTACTCAGATCTGAACTAGAACATATACTGTATAAGGTGATGTGTATAACAGACAACTCTAAAAAGAAAATGTATGAAAACCAGTGATTTGCTAGTTTTAGCTCAAAAAATATCAGGTCAACTTGTTAAAATTCAGTGTTTTCTGTACATCATTTTTTTTCTTGACCTTATATTACTTATAAACATGTGCAGATAGGGATCAAAGTTATTGATTGATAGTGAAAGAGAAGAAAATGTTATGGTCAAAAGTCAGGGGCTCTTAGTGACAGACAGAGAATTTCTGCTGGCATGCAGGAGCTGGTTTTATGACATTTTTATGATGTTCGTAGATGATTATCAAGAATGCTAAACATCAAAACCGCTCAGAATCAAAGGCTGATTTAGTTGTGGCGGTGCATAAAAAATATTGGAGAGCTGGTTGATTATTTAATATAATTTATTTTGAATGCCAAGAACACTCTGATAAAAACTTGTACTGAAAATTATCTTGAACTAATCAGCACACGATAACTTCAATCACATTTATTATTGTCCTGTGTTTCTGGACTCTATAGAAGCAGAGAAGAGATATTTAAAAAAAAAAATCATATATTGAAATTAGTTATGTGCTTATCCAAAGTCCAACTTTTTTTTTTATTTAGAGCTCCCTTGCAGATCAACATAAATAATGTGTTTCCCCGAAAATAAGACAGGGTATTATATTAATTTTTGCTTCAAATATACTCATGACCAAAGCCAAACCAAAGCCTTTACTCTCCTGTGTCACATGGTGTTTGGCTCTAAACTCACCGCGTTTCATGGTGGCATCTGACACGCTTCACACTGTAGAATCTGATACTCCTCACTATAGCTCCATTGTTGCTTCTGAGTTACACAGACAGGCTCGAGTGTTGACCAACTGTGTTTTCATTAGTGATCAGATTGCAGAAGTTAATTTGTGCTATCCTCCTGGCTCATATGTTGAGGGAGACCTATCACAGTTATTCTCAACCTTTTTGAAATGGAGGAACCTGTCTTCCTATGCTGACTGTAGCTTTAGTTTCACCGGTCCATGTGCTGTTGTATCAGTACCAGTCCAGCTGGTGATTGTATTGCTTTGTGTGTGGAGTTGTTGTGGAGTTATCCTGTCGTATCGTTGTTTCCTCCCTGCTACTATTTTTTTCCTTATCACTGTTTGTCTTATACCTTTGGATGAGCGTTCTGTATGATTGAGTTTTAGTTTCCCCACTTTTTCCTTATCTGCGGGTTCAAGCACTCCTGTTCTGGCCCTCCCCTACGGTGAGGGAGAGGGGGTATTAGACCATGGCTGTTCATGAGTAGGGCACGTAAGGCAGCCTAGACATCGTCACCATTCATTTTCTGGTATACTGGACAGTTAGGGCCCCTAGCCTGAGGGCCAGTGTAGGGGCCCTGGTCCCAGGTTATCCCATGACACCTCATGATTAGAGTTGAGCGCGGTTCGCGGTTCGAGGTTCTCCAGTTCGAGGCTCGAGTGACTTTGGGGGCTGTTCTAGATCGAACTAGAACTCGAGCTTTTTGCTAAAGCTCGATAGTTCTAGCTACGTTCGAGAACGGTTCTAGCAGCAAAAAGCAGGGCTTTTTACAGCTACAGTGTGCAGGAGCCATCGCTGGCAGCCTGCCAGAAGCTGGTAACCAAGATAAACATCGGGTATCCAACCAAAGCGCTTTGGTTAGTAACCCGATGTTTATCCTAGTTACGTGCAGGAAGCTGACACTTCCCCGCTCAGCTCGCTCCGCCCCCTCCTGCCCGCGGCATGTACACACGTATACACACACACACACACACACACACACACACACACTCTGCACACATGGTCCCGCTCGGCTTACCTGCGGTGATGAAGTCCCGACCTCAGCGTTGTCACTGTCCTCCATGGCCGCCGCTTGTCACATCACCTTCTCTCGCTTCCGACCCGAGACTGACTAGCGGTGACGTCACGTGCCTCTCGCGATACTTGGCTGTGAAGGCGGCGGTCATTGAACTCAGTGACAGGTGCTGTCAGTGTGCTGGAGATCAGCGCAAGTAATGTACCTCGCTGACAGCAGCACTTGTCATCCCCTGCAGTGACCTGGGCTGACCCATTGATGTTAGCTCAGGTCACTGCATTGCTCTCCCAGCCAATGGGGAACATTCTGCTCTTCATTGACTGGGACAGTGTGGATCGTCATGGCAACCCCTTGGATTACACCAGACCTGGATTTGTTTTTCTTTCTAATAAATTGGTTAAAGAGGGAATGTGTTGGGGAGTGTTTTTTCAAATAAAAATGTGTTTGTCGTCTATTTTTTTTTATTACTGACTGGGTTGGTGATGTCGGGTATCTGATAGACGCCTGACCTCACCAACCCCAGGGCTTGATGCCAGGTGACATTACACATCTGGTATTAACCCTATATATTACCCCGTTTGCCACCACACCAGGGCGCGGGATGAGCTGGGGCGAAGCACCAGGATTGGCGCATCTAATGGATGCGCCACTTCTGGGGCGGCTGCGGCCTGCTATTTTTAGGCTGGGGAGAGTCCAATAACCATGGACCTCCCTAGTCTGAGAATATCAGACCTCAGCTGTCTGCTTTACCTTGGCTGGTGATCCAATTTTGGGGGGACCCCTACGTGTTTGTTTTTTAAATTATTTATTTAATTTAAAATAACAGCGTGGAGTGCCCTCCACTTCTTCTCCACTTTTTCTCCACCTTTTCTCCATTTTTTCTCCACATTTTCTACATTTTTTCTCCACTTTTTCTCCACTTTTTCTTTACTTTTTCTCCACTTTTTCTCCACTTCTTCTCCACTTCTTCTCCACTTTTTCTCCACCTTTTCTCCACTTTTTCTCCACTTTTTCTACATTTTTTCTCCACTTTTTCTCCACTTTTTCTCCACTTTTTCTCCACCTTTTCTCCACTTTTTCTCCACTTTTTCTACATTTTTTCTCCACTTTTTCACCATTTTTTCTCCACTTTTTCTACATTTTTTCTCCACTTTTTCTCCACTTTTTCTCCATTTTTTTCTCCACTTTTTCTCCACTTTTTCTCCACTTTTTCTCCATTTTTTCTCCACTTTTTCTCCACTTTTTCTCCACTTCTCCACTTCTTCTCCACCTTTTCTCCACCTTTTCTCCATTTTTTCTCGACTTTTTCTACATTTTTTCTCCACTTTTTCTCCACTTTTTCTCCACTTTTTCTCCATTTTTTCTCCACTTTTTCTCCACTTTTTCTCCACTTTTTCTTCACTTCTCCACTTTTTTTCCACTTCTCCACTTCTTCTCCACTTTTTCTCCACTTTTTCTCCATTTTTTCTCCACTTTTTCTCCACTTTTTCTCCACTTTTTCTCCACTTTTTCTCCATTTTTCTCCACTTTTTCTCCACTTTTTCTCCACTTTTTCTCCACTTTTTCTCCACTTCTTCTCCACTTTTTCTCCACCTTTTCTCCACTTTTTCTACACTTTTTCTCCACTTTTTCTCCACTTTTTCTCCACTTCTTCTCCACTTTTTCTCCACCTTTTCTCCACTTTTTCTCCACCTTTTCTCCACTTTTTCTCCACTTTTTCTCCACTTTTTCTCCATTTTTTCTCCACTTTTTCTCCACTTTTTCTACATTTTTTCTCCACTTTTTCTCCACTTTTTCTCCACTTTTTCTCCACTTCTTCTCCACGTCTTCTCCACTTCTTCTCCACTTTTTCTACATTTTTTCTCCACTTTTTCTCCACTTTTTCTCCACTTCTTCTCCACTTTTTCTCCACTTCTTCTCCACTTCTTCTCCACTTTTTCTCGACCTCTCCACTTCTTCTCCACTTCTTCTCCACTTTTTCTCCACCTTTTCTCCACTTTTATTCCATTTTTTCTCCACTTTTTCTCCACTTCTTCTCCACTTCTTCTCCACTTTTTCTCCACTTTTTCTCCACTTTTTCTCCATTTTTTCTACACTTTTTCTACATTTTTTCTCCACTTTTTCTCCACTTTTTCTCCACTTTTTCTCCACTTTTTCTCCATTTTTTCGCCACTTTTTCTCCACTTTTTCTCCACTTTTTCTCCACTTTTTCTCCACTTTTTCTCCACTTCTTCTCCACTTCTTCTCCACTTTTTCTCCACCTTTTCTCCACTTTTTCTACATTTTTTCTCCACTTTTTCTCCACTTTTTGTCCACTTTTTCTCCATTTTTTCTCCACTTTTTCTCCATTTTTTCTCCACTTTTTCTCCACTTTTTCTCCACTTTTTCTCCATTTTTTCTCCACCTTTTCTCCACTTTTTCTCCGTTCTTTTTCTATGGTCGGTCTACCCATTAGCTCTGCCATGCATAGTGTAGCTCTACACCTACTGCACATGTTACTTTATGATTGACATCTCTTTCGTACCAGAGCTGTCTAAGCCTACTCTGACCCCATATTTGTCATTACTATATTGTCATTGTACTGTATTATGACATTTGTATCATGTGTTTCATTTCTTGCTGAGTTGCAATTTTTTTGCTGCATCCCAATTGTACCTCTACATTGTTCGAGTTTATGTTATTGTTCTCTCACTCTTATGTGATACTGATTATTGTCATTTTTCATGATTACATGCAGATAAGTCCAATCTGACGAAGGCTCAGGCCGAAACGTCATTTGTAACTTGTTTTGGACAAAAACATTTATGCTTATGAAAAAAAAAAAATTCTTAATACGGACCAATAAAGAGTGATTTTGCATTACTAGCCGTTGTGACTTACTGACTTAGTCTGGGAGATTTAGAGTGCCGAGGTTACTCACTAATTTTATCTATGATTACCTCTGAGCAGATAATTTTTTCAGGGGGCAAAAAACTTCTGCATACAGTCTGTATGGAGAAGAGCAGACAGCAGCTGCAGAACTACAAGGCTCAGCATACTCCATCCAGGACTGTATGCAGAAGTGTTTTGCCCACCAAAAAAATGACGTGGGCTTCGCCATATTTTTGTATGCTAACCAGGTACAGCAGACAGCCACGGGCTGCCTCCAACCCCCAGTTGCCTATTTGTACCCGGCTGGGAACCAAAAATATAGGGAAGCCCGTTTTTTTTAATTATTTCACTTATTTCATGAAATAATTAAAAAACAAATGACGTGGGCTTCGCCCCATTTTTGTGTCCAGCCAGGTACAACTAGGCAGCTGGGGATTGGAATCCGCAGCACAGGTTAGCCCGAGGTTTCTGGGCGCCTCTGCTGCGAATTTAAGTCCGCAGCCGTCCCAGAAAATGGCGCTCTCATAGAAGCGCCATCATCTGGCGCTGTATCCAACTCTTCCAAAAGCCCTGGAGCCGGGTGGCTTGTTGGGTAATCATGAGTTAATACTGGCTTTGTTTTACTAGCCAGTATTAAGCCAGAGATTCTTAATGTCAGGCACGTTTGACCCGGCCATTAAGAATCTCCAATAAAGGGTTAAAAAAAAGGCACCACACAGAGAAAAAATACTTTAATAGAAATAAATACACAGACACATTAGTGACTCCATCTTTATTACCCCCTGTCAGCCCTCCACGATCCTGCTCTTCTGTCTTTCTCGTTCAACAAATGCAGCTCTGCTACATCACTGCTGCATGGGGGAAGACGCTGCTTCCCGTGGAGCATTCACTCCGTGAAAGCTGCACGAGAAGCAGCGTGCAGCCTTCACTCTGTGAGTGATCAGTGCTGCTAGCGGTAACAGCGGTAACGCTGACAGACGCGTTACCATAGCAACGGTGCTCCCGGAGCCGCGGTTAGCGGTGACGTCACCGCTAACTGCGTTGCTATGGCAACGGTGATCTCCGTTAATGACCGGCTGTGTCAGCCGGTCCCTAACGGAATGAGGAGTCGACCGTGTGCTAGAGCAAGTCGCCGGTACACGGCGATACACAAATGTGCACCGTGTACCGGAGAGATGCACTCGCAGGTCCTACATGACGCGTCATAGTCATGTGACCAGTCTGTAGCCAATGAGATAATAGCCACGTGACTGGTCACATGGCTATTTTGACGTCACGATAGGTCCTGCATCGCTGCTGGCAGTGCTGGTCACCGGGAGGATTCAGCGATCATCAGATGGAATAGCGGCAGGAGACAGAGTGCAGGAGGGATCGCGGGGACCGGTAACTGTTATGGCAATGTTTATTAACTGTTTGTGTACATTTATCATGCATTTTTATGTGTTTGTGATTGCCTCCCATTATAGCCTATTGGTTCGAGTTCGGTTCGTCGAACGTTCGACGAACCGAACTCGAACGGGACCTCCGTTCGGCGAACCGACCTCGAGCCGAACCGCGACCGGTTCGCTCATCTCTACTCGTGATACCTTTCAGCAACACATTCACAAATCATGTCTTCCAGCTCTCAAAATAAGTGTATGACCTAATCCACACTTGCACTTCTCAGCACTTGCCTTGTACTCTGTTGACTGAGATTATCATACTCTGCTTGTCATCTTTCGGCTTTTCGGGTATTCAACATCTTCTTTTTGCAGAAAGCAGTAAGATTTTTGCCTTGAGAATTCTTCACAATTCCTTTTTTGTACTCGACAGAATAGCTCTTTCTTTTTTCACTCATCTTATATGGGGGTCAAAATACTAGTACCGTATATTTCTTGTTCATCTGTTTACATACTTTACTGCAGTACATGGTGGATTGACCCTTCACCAAGAAAAGCAGAGACCCCCAAAAGAATCACACACAAAAAACACCACGAAACCCAAAACAAAAACGGTTGGCAAGTGCCGGGCATCACACATGTCACAGGAGCATTATATGCTGTCAGGTCACTTCGCATTCCAGCTGTTCTTTCTGCCTTCCCCTTTAGCCAAGTGTAACGTTTGGCATCCCCTTGTGAATGGAAGCAGCCAAGTTAAAATGCCTCCTCCATTGCCCCCTCCAACCTACCATATTTTCCGGCATATAAGACAACTTTTTAACCCCTGAAAATCTTCTCAAAAGTCGGGGGTCGTCTTATACGCCGGGTGTCGTCTTATACGGCGGTGCACAGTGCTGCATGAGCCCATTGTTTAGTAATGCCCTCCTTCCGGTCCCCTTCTTACACACAATAAACATTATTCTCATTTGTCCTCCGTTCCCGCGGTGCTTTTAGCTTCTTCTGGGAGACTGCAGGCCCATAGATCCCTCCGCGATAGCGTCCTGTACACGGGGCTGTCGCCGCTGCTATCATGGCTTTACTGCAGTTGAATGCTTTGCTGTGCCGTAAAGCATTCAACTGCAGTAAAGCGCTAACAGCAGTGGTGGTGGCCCCGTGTACAGGACATGATCATGGAGCGGTCTATGGGCCTGCGGTCCGCAAGAAGCACTCCTCCATGATCGCATCCCATACACGGGGCCGCTGCTGTCAGCGTTTTACTGCAGTTGAATGTTTTACATCACCGCAAAGCATTCAACTGCAGTAAAGCAATGATAGCAGACAGCACAGCAGCCCCATGCATCGGACGCTATCACGGAGGGGTCTATGTGCCTTGCGGTCTACAAGTTGCAGCTGAGGTCACCGCAGGAATGGAGGAGAGGTGAGAATAATGTGTATTAGTGTAAACAACGGCATAATAGGGGACAAAAAGGGGACCAGTAGGAGGGCAATACTAAACAAAGGGCTCATTACTACAAGGGGGGACAAGGTTAGGCACATTACTAAACAATGGGCTCATTATTGCAGGGCACATTACTAAACAATGGGCACATTACTGCAGGGGACATTACTAAACAATGGGCACATTACTCGGGTCGGCTTATACTCGATAATATACGGTATATCCCAAACTCTATATTTTAACTCGAAAAGTTGGGGGCGTCTTATATGCCCAGTCGTCTTATACGCCAGAAAATACGATACCTCATTTCTGCAGAAAATTTTGCTGCACATTTCAAAAATAAGATCGATCACATGAGACAAAGCTTTAATGTGCAACTGCTACAGCCCCTCTACATAACTTACTAATGCCCTTCCCCATAACTTTCCTTTCCACCATCATGGAGGAAAAGCTTACTCATCTTCTCTTCAAATCACACTTCACCAGTTGTGAGCATCACCCTATCATATTCCACCTCCTCCCAACCCTTACCATCCTGTTTAACACTGCCCTATCCCATCTCTTCCATCTATTAACCGGTAGTGTCTTTCCTTATGCTTTCAAATATGTAACAATCACATCTATTAAAAATAAGCCATCTCTTGACCCAAACTCTACATCAAACTATTGCCCCATATCTTTACTCCCTTTAGCTTCAAAATGCCTTGAACAGCAATGAACTTTCCATCCACCTCTTATTCAACTCACTCTTCGACAATCTTCAAGCCAGCTTCCATCCATACCTATTCACCAAAACTGCCCTAACTAAAGTTACGAACAACTTACTGACCGCCAAAGCTACCAGATAATACCCTGTACTCCTGCTCGTAGACCTGTCTGCTGCTTTTAACACAGTCGATCACTTCCTCCTACTACAGATCCTCTTTTCCCTTGGCATCAAAGACCTTGCGCTCTCCTGGACCTCCTCATACCTCACTAACTACACATTTAGCATCTCTTATTCCCATACTACCTCTTCATCTTGCCCTCTCTCTGTTGGTGTTCCAAGGCTCTTTCCTTGGACCCCTACTCTTCTCTACCAATGCCTTTGTTCAGGGAAAACTTATAATATCCCATGGCTTCCAGTACCACCTGTAGGCCGAAGAGACTCAGATCTACCTCTCTTTACCAGATGTCACTTCTCTGCTGTCCAGACTCCCATAGTGTTTATCGGCCATATGCTGCTTCTTCTGATCACATTTCCTAAAACTCAATGTGGACAAAAGCAATTTCATCATCTTTTTTCCATTTCATTCAACCCCATACCTGCTTTTTGTATGACAATAAAGGACATTACGCTGTGTAACAAATCTGCTGTCTCAGTGTAACCTTTGACTCTGCCGTATTCATCAAACACCACATCCAAGCCCTACTCATCCATTTCTGCAAATTCTTTTAGCTTCCTTTAATGGTGAGCAAGCTGTCAGTCAGTGCGGGTGGGGGGCATGGTTACAGCCACTGCTCTTAATATACAGGGCAGTGACTGAACCCGCACTGGTACCACCCCAATGACTGAAACCCGAATGTTGCCGTGAAGATTAAAGTTCCCGGCAGAGGGTTTCGAAGTGCAGGTACCAGGCAGGTTCCAAGCACTAGTAATCTGCAGATTAACCCCATATTTGCAGGTTGATAGCATTTTTCCACTTGACAGGTTCCCTTTAAGGTTAAAAAGACCCACAAACAAGGAACAACAGAAGTCAGATGCAGTAAAGGCCGGCAAAGCATCACAAATGAGGAAACCCAGCGTTTGATGAAGTCCATGGCCTCCGGGCTTTATGCAGTCATTGACTGCAAAGGTTTGTTAGCAAAGTAATAAATATGAATATTTTATTTCTGGTAAAGTTAGTTTGTCCACTTACTTTTGAGCCCATGAATAGAGGTGACTTTGTATAAAAATGGTTCCAATTCCTAAATGTCTCATAGGATATTTTTGTTCAGTCTTTCAAACTAAACCTGAAAGTCTCCACTTCAATTGTATCTCAGTTGTTCTATTTAAATAAGAAGTAATGGCATACAGAGGACAAATCACAAAGATTAGGTCACTGTCCAAATATTTCTGGACCTAACTGTATGTAGAAGTATTTCAGCATAGAGACCCTGATTTATTGAGAAAAAAGGTAATGAAATTTCAGCTTACCATAGGCAACTGCGCTCCAGGACTTGCAGGTGCTCGTGGTCCTCCAGACCGGCCATGGTGGTATATAGCTGAGAAAAAGTGAAGAGTGGACCCAGCACCACAATCCAGTTTATTAAAATATCAAAAATGTATTAGATATTAAAACATCCAAGACATCCAAAATTTGAGATAGCACACATAAGGGCACCTTACGCGTTTCGGACAACAAGTAAAAACAAGTCGTTAATCATAGGTGATTAAGGACTTGTTTTTACTTGTTGTCCGAAACGCGTAAGGTGCCATATGCGTGTTCTCTCAAGTTTTGCATCCACTGGATTTTTTAATATCTAATAAATTTTTGATATTTTAATATACTGGATTGTGGTGCTGGGTCCACTCTTTACTTTTTCTCAGCCTGATTTATTGAGTCAGGCATTTTATATGCCAGTCTTAATGATGGGCATGCTGGAATAAGAAGCACATCTTTGTTGCTTGTCAGGAATTTTACCCCCCATTGTTGTGCAGGGTTAAATCCTACAATCATATTCCAGGTATTTTTTTAACACATAATGAGTGCCGTAAAAACAAACAAAAAAACCCCTCTTGGAATGTTTTCCTGTTTTTCAACACATCATATAGTAAAATGAATGATGCCATTGAAGAAGGTGAGGAAAAAAATGAAAAATTCCCTGGTCCTTAAAGGGAATTTGCCAACAGGTTTTTGCTATGTAATCTGAGGACAGCATGCTGTAGGAGTTAAAAAAACAAACAAAAATAAAGTATGCCTCTCTTATCAGGCTCCTTGCTGGCTGTTGTAAAGACTTTATCACTTAATCATTATCATTGCTAGGTCTAGCTGTCATGTGAAGGGAGTCCGGCAAGCCCCCTCCTTTGATTGACACCTCACTATCAATGTACAACCTCTACAGAGAGCCTGGCATGGACAGGAGCAGCTCTCTCAGCTCTGCTGTATGACTAATGTTAAAAATTCAGATTGTGTTAGAACTGCTGCACCCAGTAATCTAAGTGATACATCGTTGGATTCAGAATCTCTTTGCCTACATTATGCTGCTCTCAGATGAGGTAGCAAAAACCTGCTGACAGATTCCCTTTAAGGTGTTAACATGTAATAGCCTTCCATGGGTTACATTTATACACAATAGTGTATGTATTAGAATTAGATCACAACACCGACCTACACAATAATAGCTGATTGCCACTATGCTGATAATTAGATACTCTAAGAAAAAGTGGCATGACACAGAACTCCTTAAAAAACCATTTTTATTGAAATAATTTTAAAATAGTTTACAACAAGGATCCTCAGTTTTATGAAAAGTGAATACCGCACACAATTTAAATCAATCAGATTAGTTCTAAGACAAAAGTGAATATGGTCAATTAACCCACTACATCAGGCATTGCTCTCAGCATACATATTGCAGCCACATGGTATGAACAGTGTATAGCCCTATTGCAATAACTATGCAGTTAAACCGGCCAAGTAGCCCAGCAATTACATATACGTATAAAGCAGTGAACATAAAAATTCCCAGCAATTACAATATATACGGTGAAAACAAAGTTTTCAACCCTGTGGGGCTGATCTTACAGGAGTCAAGGTGCCAGGTATAAGGTTAGTCAAATCAACACATGCCAACATAGTCTATTGACCCTCCGACAACCCGTAAGGCAATGCTAGGTTAGAATAGATCCAATGGGGTAAACCATACTGACCAGTGAAAAGTGGCGGTATCACAGCAACTTGTCCCTACGCGCGTTTCACCTCTTCATCAGGGGACGTATACGTATACGTCCCCTGATGAAGAGGTGAAACGCGCGTAGGGACAAGTTGCTGTGATACCGCCACTTTTCACTGGTCAGTATGGTTTACCCCATTGGATCTATTCTAACCTAGCATTGCCTTACGGGTTGTCGGAGGGTCAATAGACTATGTTGGCATGTGTTGATTTGACTAACCTTATACCTGGCACCTTGACTCCTGTAAGATCAGCCCCACAGGGTTGAAAACTTTGTTTTCACCGTATATATTGTAATTGTTGGGAATTTTTATGTTCACTGCTTTATACGTATATGTAATTGCTGGGCTACTTGGCCGGTTTAACTGCATAGTTATTGCAATAGGGCTATACACTGTTCATACCATGTGGCTGCAATATGTATGCTGAGAGCAATGCCTGATGTAGTGGGTTAATTGACCATATTCACTTTTGTCTTAGAACTAATCTGATTGATTTAAATTGTGTGCGGTATTCACTTTTCATAAAACTGAGGATCCTTGTTGTAAACTATTTTAAAATTATTTCAATAAAAATGGTTTTTTAAGGAGTTCTGTGTCATGCCACTTTTTCTTAGAGTATCTAACAATAGTGTATGTACATGACAGTCGTGAAGCGGTAATTTATTAGTATACAGTACAACTATAACAGGAGAAAAAAAGGAAAAACAACCTGATTTATCATGCTCATCATCAAATTCAACACTGAATGTATGGCCGCTATTCAGAATAGCTTTTGCAGTGGACGGGTCATAGTCAACGTTGATGGGTGGCAAACTTGGATCATAGGTAGCAGCATTAGTGATGATATCAATCGGCGACTGACGCTCTCCAGTGGCAAGAGGAAACATTTCATGCCAAACCTCAGGACCTGGATTTAAATAGAAAAAAAATATTAATTTACAAATAAACCTATTCAATCCTGCATAGAAATGATGCACTGACATTGAGAATAATTTCTTCATATTTTAGGGTTCTTTTTTTTTCTTTTGTGGTGCCATTTTTTGAGACTATAAAGGCCACTTTACACACAGCGATATCGCTAGCGATGTCACTGCCGATCGCACCCGCCCCCGTCGTTGGTGCGTCACAGGCAAATCGCTGCCCGTGGCGCACAATATCGTTAGTCCCCGTCACACATACTTACCTTCCTAGCGACGTCGCTGTGGCCGGTGAACAACCTCTTTTCTAAGGGGGCGGTTCGTGTGGCGTCACAGCGACATCACACGGCAGGCGTCCAATAGAAGCGGAGGGGCGGAGAACAGCCGAAGGAAAGACACACCCACCTCATTGCCGGAGGACGCAGTTAAGGTGTTGTTCGTCGTTCCTGGGGTGTCACACGTAGCGATGTGTGCTGCCGCAGGAACGTCGAACAACCTGCGTCCAAAAGCAGCAACGATATTTGAGATTAGAACGATGTGTCAACAATCAACGATTAGGTGAGTAATTTTGATCGTTAGCGGTCGTTCGTACGTTTCACATGCAACAACGTCACTTACGAGGCCGGATGTGCGTCACGAGTTCCGTGACCCCAACGACATCTCGTTAGCGATGTTTTTGCATGTAAAGTGGCCTTAACTCTTTTTCCGCCTATATAGTATGGGGTGATTGTCTTCTTTATGGCAAGCTGAAATTTATATTGACATCCCTTAGGGTTATAAATTATATTTTGATTGCTTTATATTACTTTTTGTGTGAAAACCCTACAATTCTCACATTATAATTTTTTTTTGCATTATGAGTTAATACATTTTATATTTTAATATATCAGACTTTTGCAGATGCAATAAAAATAAATGGGTTTTTGCACACGTTTAGTATTTTCTGAAGATTGTTCTGCTGCAAAAATCAATTGGCAGGAAAAGTGCTGCATAAAATACGAGCGTTTTCGATGCATTGTTACTTGGATTTTTGTCCTATTTATTTGAATGGGTGAAAAATGCTGCAAAATTGCTCACAGATCTGAAAAACACAAAGTTCAAATTTGCAAGGAAAAAATAAGCAGCATCTGAATGAAATTTCAAAAATCTTATTCACTTTGCCAGGACACTTTTTTTCAGTGGAAAAAAACCCAGGCAAAAACTCAAAATGTGAATAAGTCCTATATTTGCTTCCTAATTTTTTTATTTCTATATTTTTCACTGGGAAAAAGTTGGTGATTTAAACTTTTTTTTATTGATTGACAGTAGCATTTAAGGGGTTACCCTGCAGCTACAGGAGCCAGCTCAGTGCTGTTTTACACATACGCCAGCTTTGTAACACAGTGGTACCTGCTATGTATGTAGCGGGCTCAGCTCCTGAGCCAGTCACATATACCCGCATTTGACATGCATAATACAGTACATGTACAGCGGATGGGTTTAAAGGGGTGGTTCGCTACTCTGCATTAGTGGCCACACCCCTTTAAAACTGATAGGGAAGGCTTTTGCAATAGTGGCCACATCCCTGTAAAACTGATAGGGAAGGCTTTTCCTAAATACCTTGTTCAGCCAATTCTGCCTCTGAGCGGCGCTATTGTTGTGACGCCCTGGACAAGCCAGGGGCCACAGGTAATTACACCACCACACCCTACACCCCGGTTAGGCACATCTAAGCCAGACACAAAACCCTTGTTGCCTTCCTCCAGGGGCTGATGTCCACACCAGGGGGTGGGCCAGGTGGTTGGTCCCACCCACCGAGGAGTTCACAGTCCTGGAGGCAGGAAAAGGAAGTTCAGTTAAGCTAGGGAAGTGAAGGAGTGAGGAGATCAGTTTTGACAGTGAAAGAGGAAGGAGGAAAAGTGTGGTAGTAGAGCAACTGACTGACAGCGTCCGGGTGTGTGGCCCGGGCGAGACAGCAAGGTTGGCAGACGGTGGTGACCGTCTGCAGGAGTGGCCTATCGGAGTTGCCGTAAGGACCGTGGACGGGCGGTGGCCCGGCGGTACCGGACCGGTACACAAGGAGAAGCCAGCACCATTGGCAGGGGCTTTTCGGACCCCGGCAAGGCTAGGAGTCGCCGTGAATTTGCTGAATCCGTTAGTGAAGGGGACCTCCTGGGTTTCCAAACAGTCAAGTCCTGACAGAAGGCAACAGTCCAACCCAGTGAGAGAGACACCGCCACCGCCAAGGCAACAGTTTCTCAGGGCCAGCGCCTGCGGGCAAAAGTGGGCTCCTCCGGCCCATATCCAAGCCAGGGAGCGGGTTACCGGTGGGAACCCATTGGAACCGTCAGAAGTACTTAGGTGCAGGGAAAGGCAGTCACCGTCAACCTGCCGGGGAAAAAGCAACAGCAGCCATCCGTCGGACCCATCTTTCCAGCCGTGTGTTTTACCGAGAACTGTGTCATCGTCTCAGGCTGAGTAAGTACCACCGTGCCGTGCGGCACAGCGCTACCCCTTCGACCCTGCACCTCGCCAGGCCCATCAACCTGCCTGCCATCACCCATCCCTACCCCACCACCGGGCCCCGGGACAACCAACCCCCTACCCACGGAGTGGAGAACTAACAACTCAGCTGCTCCCTGTCACCGCTCCCGGGATCCCCGTTCAGAGCAGCGGTGGTGTCACCTAAATCACCACAACCGTGGGTGGCGTCACGGACAATCAATCCCCAAAACCAAAACCCCCCTTTCACTCATGGGCGAGGAGCGCCGCTCGAGTCCCCGGGATCCGGCACACCGCTCGAGCCACCACCGAGCAGCAGCAGCAGCCGGACCCGAGCAGTGGGAGAGCGCAGCGTCCCCTCCTCCACCCGCGACATTGTGCTTCGCTCATCTCCATGAAGTGACCTCCGAACTCTGTGACCTCTGCGATATGGTGATGTCATGTCAAGTTCCAGTTGACCTGACATCACTGAGCCCGGCCTCAGTCATCTCAGTCTTCCTGAATGACTCGACTGTGGGCGAAGTTTCACCGCTTATCATAGCCCAGTGTCACAGAGCAGCATGTCGCACGCACTCTCCTTTGCTGCAGAGTGCCACAAGCAGAAGCAATGCTACTCTGTGATGCTGAGCTGTGACGAGTGGCGAAACACTACCGACAGCCTAGTCACTGAGGAAGCATGGGGCTTGGTGATGTTAGGTCAACTGGAAGTTGACGTGACATGACCGAATCTCAGAGGTCACGAAGCCCGGGGCTCACTTTATGGGGATGAGCGAACCGCAATAGCGCCACTTAGAGGCAGAATTGGCTGAAGAAGGTATTTAGAAAAAGCCTTCCCTATCGGTTTTACAAGGATGTGGCCACTATTGCATAGTAGTGAACCTCCCCTTTAATGATCATTTATGTAAAAAGGTCCTAAATGAGCACAGATCAACTGTACGTCCTAAGAATACAACAAAGACAATGATGAAATGAACAGTGATATACACATCTTTTGTTTAGTTGAACACTGGGTTTTCCAAATCATCTTATTTAGACCCCCCCCCCCTAAAAACATACTTTGACACCATCTCATGGTCATTCTGTTTTTTTATATATTTTATTGCATTCTCTATCTGTCTATTACAACACATAGAATGGTATCTCTATCCTATAGTCTGACCTGTTCATGTCACCTCATTGACGTAAGAGCACTGGATTATCACTCTAGCATTGAAGATAACCAAAGTATGTGAAATAGTAAGAAAAGCTTCACACGTGCACATTTCACAATCCACACATGGACCGCAATCTCCTGATCACCTGCTGGTCTCCTGACCTGAACCTATAGCCCCATATATGCCTGTGAGTACAAGTCAGGAGCTGCAGGAGCAGTCTGGGCACTGTGATCCGGCCAGGTGCCCCGATATGTGGACGTGCAAAATCACAGTTCTTTTTTTTATTGATTTTTCAATTATCACTTGAAAGTGCAATGTAATATAATATAATCATGTGTAAGACAGAAAATGATGAAAACAATAAATGTTATCTATGGAGTAAGACCTTGCATTAGTTATATCTAGTCAGGAACATGCTTATATATGACACTGTGCACATATAATGTCATGACATTGGCAGCACGGTGGCTCAGTGGTTAGCACTGCAGTCTTGCAGCACTGGGGTCCTTGATTCAAATCTCACCAAGGATCACATCTGCAAGGAGTTTGTATGTTCTGCATGGGTTTCCCACAAAGACATACTGATCGGGAACTTAGATTGTGAGCTCCAATGGGGACAGTGATGATCACATCTGTAAAACACTGTGGACTTAATAGCATTATATAAGTGAGTAAATAAATAAATATTGAATGTATGTAACATTATTTAAAGACTTTAAAGCATACCTGTCATTTCAGACAACTTTTCAGAATAACCTGCCATATTTATGTACATGATAATTAACTATTTTTGCCCATTATTTGTCTTTTTCTCCAGCTTTTCTCTGTCTTGACTTAGTTTCAGGACTCTTGCTGCGTGTTAATCTGGTGACCTTTTGCTGCGTGGTCAGTTTCCTTCCGTGATGAACCGCAGTTTGGTCAGTCTCAGTCCAACTGCTGATGGTTCTCTTATCTTTGCTTTTCTTCCCTTGCTTTGCTGCTACTCAGGTGTTTCTCACTTTCCTATTTTGTCTCTGTCCTATCACATCTTGGGTGGGACTATTTATACTCACCTTGCTTCTTGCTTTTTACTATATATACTTATCTTGCTTCATCCTGCCTTCTTTGATGACTATATTTCTAGGGGGATTTCAGATAAGGAGTTCCAGCACTGCAACTAAGGGATTTTTCCTGCTAAGCAGAGACCAGTCATTACTGCTCTGTGTGTGCTCATATACCTTCCCAATGCCTTTCTTTAGTCCTTGGTTAGGTTGGTGGGAGGTTTCCTTTACTTTGATTTATTCTCTTTTTTCCCCCCTTGTGCACGGGCCTTAATTTTCGTCACCTTGGGTCCACGTCTAGTTCTGTACACTTTTTTTCTTTTGTTTAGCTGTGTGTAGCAGCGTCCCCTCTAGTTCCTCTAGAAGAACAAGAAACAGCTCTATGGCTTTCCAGGGAGCCAGATCTAAGTTGTGGTTATTAGTTGTGTGGCTAGGGATATTGTAGTCTGTACAGGAACCAGTAAGTCATGGGTGCAGCTGCAGTGTTGTAGGTGTTATTTCTCTCTTTTTTGAGTAGGCAGGTGCAAAACATTCTCTCTGCAAACACTATAAATAATTTTTAGCTGTCTCTGAGTGTGTGGGTTGATTCACCACCTGATGAAGCCAAAGACACTAGCGAAACGCTCATTGATATTAAGCCCAGATATATTGTTAATCCTTTTGAAGGACAGTGTTCAAGAAGGCAATAAACGCAGATAGTAATTGTTATTGGTAGCTCTTGAAAGGCAAAGATAGAGCGCTGACTGTGTTGATAACAATTGTTAATAACGGCACACAGATAACATTGATGGACTGCTCATGTGATGCACTCGGCATGCTCTGCTACTACTTGCTCTACTAACAGCTGACAGCTTCAAGCAGGAGGAAGATACTCGGCAGCTATAAACCATTCTGGCCAAATAGCACAGTTATTTTTATATAGAGGAAAAGGAATAGTTAGTAACTAGTACCGAGGTGGAGAAGACGTATGTGGCATATGTTATATTTAATTATAACTGTTTTGTGAATTGAATACATTATAAATATAAAGTGCTTATAAAAAACCTCGTAGAACAGCTCTATCCATCCACATTATTCTGATTATTCCCTTTTTACATCTGGTACACCAATTGATATTGGAATAAATCCAGAAATTGTACATTATATAACTCAGCTATATAGTGTTATGACTTATATAATTAAAAGCGACATTCCAATACTATCATATCAATATTAAGATATTAGGGGTTTATATTAGCTGATCACTACACAATTGTCTATCTCCATAAACAATCCCTTATAAAGCTGGACTGTAATGCAGGCATCACACGGGACGATCTATCGTGTGATCGCATGAGCGATCGTACCCGCCCCCGTCGCAATTAGTTGCCCGTGGTGCACAAAGTCATTAACCCCCGGTCACACGCACTTACCTCCCGGACGACCTTGCTGTGGGCGGCGTACATCCTCTTCTTGAAGGGGGAGGGACCTTTGGCGTCACAGCGACATCACACAGCGGCCGGCCAATAGCAGAGGAGGGGCGGAGATGAGCGGGATGTATACATCCCGCCCACCTCCTTCCTTCCGCATTGCTGGCAGGACGCAGGTAAGCTGTGTTCATCGTTCCCGAGGTGTCACACGGAGCGATGTGTGCTGCCCCGGGAACGATGAACAACTGGAGCACAGAAGAAGAAACGACTTTTTGAAAACGAGCGACGTGTCAACGAGCAACGATAAGGTGAGTATTTTTGCTCGCTCATCATCGCTCGTAGCTGTCACACGCTACGATATATCAAACAATGCCGGATGTGTGTCACTAACGACATGACCCCGCCGTCACATCGCCCGATATATCGTAGCGTGTGACGCCGGCATAACTCATGCATATGGATTATGTGCAACTAATGTTTTAAGGACAAATATAACTAAACCCCAAGTGGGTAGAACTAGAATATTGCTGATATACTGATATTTTCATCAAATTGCTAACATTCATATTTGCCTATCCATAGCTCACTTTATATATGTTATGTAAAGTAACTTGAAAAGTATTAATATCCCGTAAACTTTTCCACTTTTTTCACATTACACCCACAAACTTAATTTTTTTATTGTGATGTTATGTGATATAAGAAGACTAAATGGTAAGTATTTGTGAACTGTAAAAAAAGTAATATAGGATTTTCTAACTATTTTAAAAATATAAGTCTGAAAATTGGGACATGCATTTGTATTCAGCCCCCTGCATCAATTCATTGTAGGACCACCTTTTGCTGGAAATGCTGCTGCAAATCTTGTGGTTATGTCTATACCAGCATTTCACATCTAGAGGCTGAAATTTTTGCCCATTTTTTTTTGTTTTTGCTAAATATCTCTAGCTCAGTGGGATTGGATGGAGGAGTCTGTGAACAGCAATTTTCAAGTCTTGTCACAGATTATCACTGGGATTTAGGTCTTGACTGTGACTGGGCCATTCACAAACATGAATATGCTTTGATCTAACTATCCATTGTAGCTCTGGCAGGATGTTTAGGGTCATTGTCCTGCTGGGAGGTCAACCTACTAAGCCTCAGTCTCATGTGTTTTGCAGCCTCTAACAGATTTTCCTCCAGGATTTGTCCTGTATTTAGCTCCATCTATCTTTCCATTAAAACTGACCAGCTCCTTGTACATACTGAAAATAAGCATCCCCACAGCATGATGCTGCCACCACCATGTATAATTGTGGGGATGGTCTCTTTAGGGTGCTGTGCAGTGTTAGTTTTCTGCTACAGATAGAGTTTTGCATTTAGCAAAAATGTTCTTCTGTGGTCTCATCTGACCCGATCACCTTCTTCCACATGCTCGATATGGCCCCGATTTGGTTTCTTGCACACTGCAATCTCAATTTCGACTTGTTTTAAAAAGTGGTCACCTTTTTGTCCCTTTTTCCTAAAGGTCAGATTTGTGTGGACAGATTCTCCCTTTTGAGCTATGGATGTCTGCAGTTCCTTCAGAGTGACCATGAGCCTCTTGGCTGCTTCTCTAATATGTGCACTCCTTGCTTGGTATGTCCTTTTAGGTGGACGGTCATGTTTTGGTAGGTTTGTAGTTATACCATACTCCTTCGATTTTTGGATGATGAATTTAACAGTGCATCATGAGATGTTCAAAGCTACTATGATAAAACCTAACTCTGTTTTTTTCCTCTCCACAACTACGTCCCTGACCTAATATTCTCAAGCAAAATCTCTGTGGCCTTCACAGAACAACTGTAATTATACTGAGAAGAATTTACACACACAGGTGGATTCAATGTACTAATTTGTTGATTTCTGAAGGTGGTTGGTCACTCAAGATTATTTAGGGGCATTAAACAACTGTGACCTCATCTGACCAGAGCACCTTCTTCCACATGATAGTTGTCTTCCCTACATGGCATGTGGAAGAAGGTGCTTTGGTCAGATGAGACCAAAGTAGAACTTTTTGTGGAAATGTGTGGTGGATAGCTAACACTTCAAATCACCCTGAAATCACCGATCCCACCATCACACATGGTGGTGGGAGCATCATGCTGTGAGGAGACTTTTCTTCAGGAGCAACATGGAAGCTGGTCAGAGTTGATGGGAAGGTGAATTTAGCTAAATACAGGGCAATCCTGGAGGAAAATCTGTTAGCGGCTGCAAAAGACTTGAAACTGGGGAGTAGGTTAATCCTCCAGGAGGACAATGACCCTAAACATACTACCAAAACTACAATGGAGGGTTTATATCAAAGCATATTCATGTGTGTGAATGGCGCAATCACAGTCCAGACCTAAATCGAATGGGAATCTTTCATAAGACTGTTGCTGTTCACAGACGCCTCCATCCAGTCTCATTAAAGGCCATTTTACATGCTGCGATCTCGCTAGCGAGATCGCTAGCGAGCGTACCCACCCCCGTCGGTTGTGCGTCACGGGCAAATCGCTGCCCGTGGCGCACAACATCGCTCGGACCCGTCACACCTGCCTAGCGACGTCGCTGTGACCGGCGAACCACCTCCTTTCTAAGGGGGAGGTTTGTTCGGCGTCACAGCGACGTCACTAAGCGGCCGCCCATTAGAAGCGGAGGGGTGGAGATGAGCGGGATGGACATCCCGCCCTCCTCCTTCCTTTCTCATTGCGGGCGGCCGCAGGTAAGGTGAGGTTCCTCGTTCCTGCCGTGTCACACATAGCGATGTGTGCTGCCGCAAGAACGACGAACAACCTGCGTCCTGCAACAGCAACGATATTTGGGAAATCGACAGCATGTCAACAATCAACGATAAGGTGAGTATTTTTGATCGTTAGCGGTCGCTCGTACGTGTCACACGCAATGACGTCGCTAACGAGAACGGATGTGCGTCACGAATTCCGTGACCCCAACGACATCTCATTAGCGATGTCGTTGCGTGTAAAGCAGCCTTAAGTTAGAACTATTTTGCAAAAATTTTAGTCTTTAAATGTGCAAAGCTAGTATAGACATACTCCAAAACATTTGCAGAAGTAATTTAAGAGAAAGGTGGCCTTACAAAGTATTGACTCAGGGGGATGAATACAAATGCATGTCACAATTTTCAGATGTATATTTTTAAAATATTCAGAAAACTATAATTTCTGTTATATTTCCCAAATACTTGCTATTTATTGTTGGTATGTGACATAAAATCCTAATAAAATAAATTTAAGTTTGTGGAGGTAATATAAAAAAATATGGAAACGTTCTCGGTATATGAATACTTTTTCAAGGGGTTTTTTCAAGAATGGTGTACACTTAATGAGAAATGAAATTAATATAATACCATAATTTTACAAATTGTCTAAAAAACCTAGAAGTAGTGGGATACTACGTGCTATGCTGTCTCAGTACCCTCAAAATCAACAGCATTGTGGATACATTAGATCCAACCACTGATGTTAAGGAAGCTTTACCTTGGCCAGTCTTTCTATGTCCGGTCCAGGATATAATGTCTTATTAATTCATATAACCCATCAATCAAGCAATCAACATATATGGACACTCACTATAGAACTTCTGTTATAAGCAGGTTCTATAAGATATGACATATATATGATATAATTAGTAGACTAGGGTTATGATTGTGATACCTTTAATTTCTCTGTAGTGTATAGCACTGTGCAAAAGTTTTAAGCAGGTGATGAATAATGTGGAAAAGTAAGAATGCTTTGAAAAATAGAAGTTTTAATAGTTTATGTTCTATTATAGAAAAAAATTCATAGTGAAGGAATGAAAGAGAAATCTAATTCCCAACAATATTTGGTGTGACCACCTTCGACTTCAAGACAGCATCAGATCATGTACACCTGGACACAGTGAAGATGTTTTTTCTTCTTTTTGATACTACATTATAAGGATTATTTTACATTCTCACACTTCATAGGAATGAATATATTCCAGGGCGTCACTATACCTATATGGGACAGCTGATTCTGAAAGGAGAACTACCACAATGGGGCAAATAAAATCTCTGTCAAGTACGTAGGTAGAGAAACAGAGAGTCTAGAACTTCAGACTTGGATTCTTGGAAATGAATCATCTCTGGTAGCAAAGTCCGTTGAACAAAATGAATGAATTAAGATATTTAGCACAGAAATGTGGATACTGAAGGGTCCAATTATAGATGCTTCATCATATATGCACCCCAATTTGGGCTGTATTCCATCTGTCTAGATTTTGGCGGTTGGTGACTGTTCACATTAAGTCATCAAGCCTTGTCCACAGGCTATTTACTTCATGCAGCATTTGCTTGGACCTGTCTCGCCCACAGCCATGACTCAGTCATGGGTACGGGATTGAAATAGACCAGGTGAGTGCTGCTAAGAGCAGTTCTACTATTCATATGTGAGGCCGTATGGCACATTTTATAAAAATATTTTAGTGTAGGACTGCCTCAAATGAGATTTGCCGTGACGTGGCGAGGCAGCTCAAGAAATTGCAATTTTTTGCCAAAAATCTCAAAATTTTTATAATAAGTACAGTTTGGAATGTTTAGTGCTGAAGTGCACATTTAGTGCTGGCTTTTTGTTTTTTTTTCATCATATATGAAGATTCAGACCATACACTGATGATGATGAATAGAGCTACTGTTTTTGTAGATGCCACTTTCCATCAGGACCACTTGCATGGAGCCCATCATAAACAATCCTATGAATATCTAGTAACAATGTTAGAATCTAATAAATTACATTTTTCCATTTAGATGCATTTCTTAAAGCTTACCATTGTGATCGGCATAACCCCAGTTATCCATACTTCTGTTTACTGGGTAACTATACAAAGCTTCTTCGTCTTCTCGGAGAGCAGGGGTAAAGTCTAGCAGTGAACTTCAATCACTTGATCCTATTTGCTTTACTAAATTCCTCCCTGGAGAGGTCAGAGATGTCTGCAAGTAACACTTGCTCCTCGTGCAGGCAGGACCTTTCTCCAGCAGGGTGCTTAGAAAGTGGTAATATTCCTAACCCGAAGCAACTGTTTATACGTATCGGGATTCTGGATCCTGCTCACTGCTTTTACTGTATGTCAATACAATTATCACCGAGAGATAAGAGGAGGCAAGTGGATTATTACATCAAAAAAGGAGAAATTACAGGGACTTTATAAATAACTAACTGGGTTCATTCAACCTCGCATGTCTTTACTTACAGCAACATAAAATATTCTCACAAGGATTCATATGATTCAATATGTGCCTATACAGAGGTATGTTCACATGACGCAGAGTTCTAAAATCAGTTTTGTATGAGGTTATTTTGTCAGAAAGAAATGGAATTCTGAAAACTGCATTTAAAGGAATGAGACTGCTGCAAAAGTAGGACCTCAAGCGATCAATAAGAGTTTTGTTTTGTTTTTTTTTAACGGCCTTCAGCTCAATCTTGAGCCAATGGTGAAATAATGGATGAACGCTCTGTAGGAAGATCAATCTTGTGAAATCCTAGATTTCCTGGGTCCACCAGGGTCTACTCCACCATTTTCTTGACTGTCTCAAGCCATCAGATTGCTGGTCTTCCTCTTCGCCTTGTTCCTTCTTTTCTTACGACCATGATGTCCTTCTCCAGTGATTGCTCTCTTTGTACGATGTATTCAAAGTAGGCAAGTTGTAGCTTGGTGATCCTTGCTTTGAGTGACACGTCTGGATTGATTTGTTCCAAAATGGATTTGTTTGTTCTTCTTGCCATCCATGGTATTAATAACATCCTTCTCCTAGCAAAATACAAAAAAGGAATAACGTTTTATCCTCTTCCCGACAGACATCCTCTGTATTCATACAGAGCATGTCGGGTGCGGGTGTATGGAACAGGCTCAGAAGCTAAACCACTCCATACATTCTGTTTTACAGCCAGCACTTGGCTTTAACAGCAGAAATTGGAGATAACTCCAATTACTACTAGGTAACCACTGAAAGAGTAAAGGCTACTTTACATGCTGCGATATCGGTCCCGATATCGCTAGCGTGGGTACTGCCCCCATCTGTTGTGCGACACGGGCAAATCGCTGCCCGTGCCGCACAACATCGCGCAGACCCGTCACACATACTTACCTGCCCGGCGACGTCGCTGTGACCGGCGAACCGCCTCCTTTTCTAAGGGGGCGGTCCGTGTGGCGTCACAGCGACTTCACTGAGCGGCCACCCAATAGAAACGGAGGGGCGGAGATGAGTGGCCGGAACATCCCGCCCACCTCCTTCCTTCCTCATAGCGGCCGGGAGGCAGGTAAGGAGAGGTTCCTTGTTCCTGCGGCGTCACACATAGCGATGTGTGCTGCCGCAGGAGCGACGAACTACATCGTTACTGCTGCAGTAACGATAATCAAGAATGGACCCCCATGTCACCGATGAGCGATTTTGCACGTTTTTGTAACGATGCAAAATCGCTCATCGGTGTCACACGCAGCAACATCGCTAATGCGGCCGGATGTGCGTCACAAATTCCATGACCCGAACGACTCCGCATTAGCGATGTCGCAGCGTGTAAAGCCCCCTTAACTAACTAAACTTTCTTTCTGATTTTTCATGTTTAGCAGGCACATGAATTGTCTGCAGATTGGTGGGTGTTCAGGCAGTGACATAACTAGAGCCCCATGGGCCCTGGTGTTTAGGTTTGGACCTGGGCCCGCACCCTGCATGTTGGTCAGATATATGGGCTCTTTTAACATTCTAAATCCTATAAAGACATACTTGTTGCCCCCCTCCATTATATAATAATGTCACCTGTCTTGAGCCCAGCCACATTTTATAAGCTCCCCATCCTGGGCCCTTTCCAGTTATATATGTCTCTGATCCTGGGCCCCTTCCTGGTATTTATGTCCCCCACACTGGGCCACTTCCTGGTATATATGTCCTCCATCATGTTATATATGTCCCTCTTTCTTGGGCCACTTCCTTGTATATATTCCCCCTATCCTGTGCTCTTTCCTGTGATATATGTCCCTCCTCCTGGACCTCTTCCAGGTATATGTCCCTCATTCTGCTACTGTTCTCTAGCTTAAAAAATAAAAAATTCTGTCCACCTTTTCCCACTCCCACAACATGCAGTGTCCTCATCTGTTGCCGGCGCAGAGGCCATCAACTAACATCAGCTTGCCTGCTATGGGCAACTTATATAAAAAGAGTGAGTCAAAAATCCACCTAAGTTGAATGCAAAGTATAATTTATTAGACACATATTATACAACAACAAATGGGTGCGGTATTGGGACTATTTAAACTCCACTAAACACACCAACTACACGACCCCCGGAAGAAGCCCACGCGAAACGCGCGTAGGGGTCTTGGAGGGACTCATATCGCAGGACACATAGGGAACTATGGGTAAGCTTCCAGCCACATGATGCATTTTTTTGCTCTTTGGCTGATTTTTACCTCTCCTGTGCACTTTACTTTCAGCGGTGGGCTGGTAATATCTTTATTATAGTATTTATTATATCCTGCTGCTATACTCTGTTGCTGCTATTTGCATGTGCACTTTATATCCACCCCATCGATATATGTGTGTCCTGTTTTTATGGTGTCCCCTTTATCTTGGATTTCTCTCTGAGCACCCATTTGTTGTTGTATAATATAATATCTGTCTAATAAATTATACTTTGCATTCAACTTTGGTGGATTTTTGACTCACTCTTTTTATATAGGCTTATAGTTGTTCCTGAGTCACTACCTATCACCATTCTTTGTCCTTGGTGTTGTTTAGAGGTATATGCTGGGCCCAGATTTTCTGTGACCCTCTACCCCATCTCCTCTTCTGTTAGTTCAGATGTTGTTAATATATGGGCAACTTATGTTGTCACTGCTATGCACCTCTGACCGACACGCCAATGTCAGTTGACGGGATCTTATTGGCCAACGGTGTGTATTACGGTCTTTGTGTCGCAATGCATTTTGACTGCATGTGCATTCTCTGACTCACATCCATCTGAAATAGATGAGCCTTCCTCTCGCACAGGCCTGGTGGCAGTCAGTCGTTATGCCCCTGGGTCCAGGTCTTCAGACCCCCAACAATTGTGTGATGCCCTGGCCGGGCCAGGTAGTCACAAATAGGCCCCTGCATTACACCTTTCCCTCACAGGTGACATCAGCCGACCTTTAAAACCCTAGTCACCCCCTCAGGGCTAGATGGACACACCAGGGGGGCGGAACCAGGCGGTTGGAAGACGCCCACCAAGGAGTCTAGACAGCCCAGGGCGGGGAAAGTAGTCAGTACAGTGTTAGAGTTCAAGTTGGAGAGGAGTGTGGGCTGGAGCTGGGTGCAGCTCCAGCAGAGGCGAATACCCCAAATTGAATGGCGCCAGGGTAGGAGCCCTGGTGTCAGTGGCTAGGAGGCAGACGGCGGTCTCCGTCTGCAGGAGCCGGGAAGATGGCTCGGTGGAACAGAGGTGGACCGGGACAGGGTAGTGGCCCGCCGGTACCGACCCGGGGAACCGACTCGGAAACTGGAGCACACAGGGGGATACTCGGACCCTGAAGCCGGGACCAGAAGTGACTGGAACCGGTTAATTTACTGATTGAGGCCAGGACTCGAGGTCCTGTCCCACCCAAAGTCCCTATTAGAAGACAACAGCCCACCAAGGGGGATAGAAGGCCACTGCCAGGGCTCAGAGATCCCACGGGCCAGCGTCTATGGGCAAGGGCTCTTTGGGCCGCATCCAGCCGGGAGCGGACTCCTGAAGTTGCAAGCACAGGCAGTCCACCATCTTACAAAGGTGCAGGAGAAAGACAGAGACCACCAGTCGGGTGGGGGGACCAGAACGCAGCCGGCTGCGGGCACCAACCACCATCACCAGCACCCTGCGGTCGCCCATCTCCCTGCACCAAAACCCCAACGGGTCCTGGGGCCACCATCTCTGCCCATAGAGGAGTTAACAACTTGCTGCATAACATCTCCCCCGGGTGCCCCGTAACTGCAGTGGTGGTGTCCAACCTCACCACATACCGTGGGTGGTGTCATGAACTTAACACGGCTCAGACCGTACATATACATCCTATACCCACCAATATAACCCCTCTTTTTGATCGAAGTGACCGCGAGACCCTCGGGTCCAGAGACCATCGAGCCACCCACAGAAGGTCCGGATCCGAGCAGCTCGGCTGCTGAGAGTGGGGCGGTACAATTGCGCAATACATTCTGGAGAAGTGGTCAATTTAACAAACAGAAGTGCACATCTACTTTACTCTTCATAGCAGCGTACACCATCCCACAGCTGGTCACCATCTTGGATATAGTAGTGAGCTGTTTCTATTTGTCTTAGTTAAAACTGTTATTTAATGTTTTTCATGCTTGTCTCTGCTGCCATCTACTGGTCAGACCTTTCGGCTCCTCTGTTTCTTTTGTCCAGCCCATGGGAGTGTCTGATGACCCTCTTGCATCACATCCTGGTGTGTGCATTCCAAACCAGAGCTTGTGAGAACAACATCCCTTATTTGAGCTACTAGGAGCAAAGTCTTCTGACCACGTAGTAGCTTCAGAGGCAAGCATCGCAGGAGAATTACAATGCCAAGTACTTGGATTACTGCACTGTGCATGTCCTAACCTTTGGAGAAAGTAAACCACCATTGTTTCATCTCAGCATGTGCATGTTTCACTCTGGAGCGCTCTGGTCCTGTCTGCCCCACCTATAGGAAAAACGAAGGTAAGATTCTCACAACCTCTCACAACTACGCACCTTCCATCGCCTTTAAGTGGGGACAGAACAAGTAGACAGGCACAAGGCACTGAAGAACTCTTGGCAAAATAACGTTAAATAGTTTATTAATTTTTCCACCTTCATGACAGACATAGCCACACTTATTCAGTTCTGATGCTGCTGTTTCCCGGGGTACTCCGTCTGGCCTATCCCGCTGACTGGGATCTAGTCCTCCAGCTCCCAGACATATGCCTCTTCTTCCCCCTGTTCTTCTTTCCACGGCTACCCGTGGTCCTCTCCCTGCCTCGTACAGTTTCGAGTCTCTCAAGTTCCTTAGGCCCATCCCGAAGAACTCTCTCTCTGGATGACCGTCTAGTCCCTGGACCCTTCTAAGCCTGTCCTGAGGTGAGCTGTAGGCTCCGGACCCTTGGAGGATACCTACAGGTTCCCCAGTGGACCCAAGTTACAAGGTCCAGTCCTCGCTCCAGGAACCCCTCTGCAGAAAAGCGGTCTCACAGGCATGTCTCTACAACCAACCCTCTGGCCATCTATCACTCCTCCCACCTTTGCTCTCACCTCCCTCTGTAACCAGGAAGTATCTGATACTGCTATATCCATTAGTAACAAAGACTATCTACATAATATTCCTATACTTTACCTTACACTATATATAACTTAACATTCTTCACTCTGCTACTTCTATTACAACCTATGTTCTTCCCTAAAGCTTACCTCCCTAATACACTTTACCATTCAATGCTAAAATGTTTATAGCACGTAACAGATTACACTTTACATTACCACATACATAGTTATTACAGCACAATACACTTACGATTGACCTTGCCTGGCCTTAGCACTAGGCGGCGCCGATGGTTACACAGTCTCAAATATGCTGCATCAGGAAACCGCATCCTCATATGAAACATGCTTGCCATAATACACATAAAACAGTATAAAACTCAGTAGGAATGGCGGCAACACGAACATCTCCTACATCATCGCATCTGGTGCGCTGAGACGTCAGCCGTTCAGGAAGTATGATAGAGGAAGGGGCATAAGTGCAGCGCTCCATCTTTTATCATTGCTTTCAGCCGTACTGGCTTCCTGGATACTGATACAGTTGAATGGGTGGGTAGTGGGGCCACTGCCAGTGCTCACACTGGGCCCCCCTCAAGTCACGGGCCCCTAACTCTGTCGCCATTAGCAGTATACCACTAGCAATTACTACTAAAATCTGATATTAAATACATTTATAAATCCCCCTAGTATTGTTTCCTATTTAGCCCCCTCTGTGATGTGCTGAATTATACACAGTATTTTTTCTTTATACTCTTCTCTTATACTTTTCTTTATACTTGAATCATGTGAATATGAACATTCTGAAACTATGGCGGGGTCAGGGATTTAATATGGCACACAATGGGAGCTTTCAGATCCTGCCATGTGACATTTGCGTACAAATGAGTATCGATGGGGCTTACTGCCTTTGTTTTTAAAGCTTTTTTTTTTTTTTTTTATAAAAAGTAAATTATTTATGACAAAAAATAAGTGTAATGAATACAATTTGGTTGCTTAAGACTGATACACATAACTGGTAGTAAGCAAATTCATCAGGATTACTGCTCCTTTGCTTGTGAACCAATATTATTTAATAAAAATTCATACAGTACACGATAAAAAAATAAATACGTGGTTGTTAAAATTCCATTTTTCTGGGCAATCCAGTGACTACGAGTATTGAGTCTACTGGACTGAAATGGATTTAGGTAGAACTATGAATGGTGTCCTATGTGAATCAGACGTTGGTAAGATTAGCTTGTTAGTTACACTTATTTACTCACAAGGAGATAATCTCTTATCAGAAAAACTATAAAGTGGTCTCTGAATGTATTCAATCAAAAACCCATATAAATCACTTCTTGTTAGGGTACCGTCACACTTTAGCGACGTTCCAGCGATCCCACCAGCGATCTGACCTGGTCAGGATCGCTGGTGCGTCGCTACATGGTTGCTGGTGAACTGTCAATCAGGCAGATCTCACCAACGACCAGTCACCAGCCCCCATCCAGAAGCGACGCGTGGAAGCGATGCTGCGCTTGGTAACTAAGGTAAATATCAGGTAACCAAGCAAAGCACTTCCCTTGGTTACCAGATAGTTACCTTGGTTACCAGCGCACACCGCTTAGCACTGGCTCCCTGCACTCCTAGCCAGAGTACACATCAGGTTAATAAGCAAACCGCTTTGCTTATTTACCCGATGTGTACTCTGGCTACGTGTGCAGGGAGCCGGCACTGGCAGCCTGAGAGCGGCGGACACTAGTAACCAAGGTAAATATCGGGTAACCAAGCAGAGGGCTTCGCTTGGTTACCCAAATTTACCTTGGTTACAGCTTACCGCAGGCTACCAGACGCTGGCTCCCTGCTCCCTGCACATTCAGATCGTTGCTCTCTCGCTGTCAAACACAGCGATGTGTGCTTCACAGCGGGAGAGCAACGTCCAGAAAATGAACCAGGGCTGTTTGTAACGAGCAGCGATTTCACAGCAGAGGCCAGATCGCTGCTCAGTGTCACACACAGCGAGATCGCTAATGAAGTCACTGGTGCGTCATAAAAACCGTGACTCAGCAGCGATCTCGCTAGTGATCTCTGTATGTGTGAAGCACCCCTTAGTTACGCTGCCTGCAATGTGAATAAGAATATCACAGAAAATACAAAAAAACTCATTAAAAAATATGTAGGCACTTTGTTAGTGTGTTAGTAATTCTTACTGAGTTTTTTTTGTATTTTCTGTGATATTCTTACTAAACAAATGAACTCTGCACTTATATACCCTGTGATAAATTCTTGATTTCTGCAATGTGAATAACTATAGTTAGAGCTATTAGATATTCATTTCTTCATAAACTATTTGGAAGTGCTCTATTCAGATTTATGTTAATAGCATGAAAAGCTCAGAATGTGCTGCTATTTTTCCCATCAAAATTACAGGACCTCTGACAAACCATATTATATTTGGTTCCATCGAGACTGGTTGAATCTTCATGACATCACGATGCATTGAGACTCTATTAACCATGGGATGAGCTTGAATATGTAGGAAATGTGTCACCAGAAAATGACCTATTCTTTAAAGAGGAGGACCTGTCGCCTCTCCTGATTTGTTTGCCTTAATAAATACTTGTATCCCCCATAATATAGCAAGACTGCCAGGACCCAAACACCACCTTTTCCCCCCTAGAAAGACACCACACAGTTCATTATAAGTTAAATTACTTTTATATTCACTTATGGAGAGGCATAGGGAAAAAACACTCTCATCTTTTACTTTGGCGTAAATTATGGTCGCAGCTTTCAAATTAGGCATTACCAGCCAACACCATGGGGTTTTGGGAAATTTTCCGCCACCGGCCGTCCGGTGCGGGTATTTCACCACCACTTTTCCTACCCCTTCCGCTGCTGCGACTTAACACAAAAACACTCCACAAAAACTCATAAAACAAAGGGGAGGGAGGGTGGGAAACAGGTCCAGGTCCAGGAACAAAGAGACCGGAAGCTGGGCAACGCAGTGACCTATAACCGATCAGGTCATACCACAGGAGCCGGGGGTAGCTGGTAAGTCTTTCCAGGGGGAGAAACCACCTAGAATTAGCATAGGGGGCCTGCAGTCAGGTGGCAGCATCCCAAATTTTGGCTGCAGTGCCCCTCAGACTGCCAGGACCCAAACACCACCTTTTCCCCCCTAGAAAGACACCACACAGTTCATTGTAAGTTAAATTACTTTTATTTTCACTTATGGAGAGGCATAGGGAAAAAACACTCTCATCTTTTACTTTGGCGTAAATTATGGTCGCAGCTTTCAAATTAGGCATTACCAGCCAACACCATGGGGTTTTGGGAAATTTTCCGCCACCGGCCGTCCGGTGCGGTTATTTCACCACCACTTTTCCTACCCCTTCCGCCAAGGAGCAGCACAGCGCTAGCAAGCTGCGACCCCCCCAAAAACCACAATACCGGAGCCATCTCCTCGCACATTCCCACTATCAACCCATCCGAAACCGCATCATTGAAGATGCACCCGCTCCCTCATAAGGACAGCAAAGTTAATACCTTCCAGCTGGCGGTACCACACCATTTTTTTTTTTTTTAATTATATATATATATTTTACACAATCAACTTAGGTAGGCACTGGTTGCCCGTGCACCAAGGACAGCCCCGTAATACATCCTTCCTTGGATACGTTCCAATATGAGCTGAAAATCACCTCTGCCTTGCCCATCTTAAATTAGGAAAATAACAGGAAACGTTTAACCATCTCTGACCGGATGAGGGTACAAGGCAAAGCGCAGCTAGGTTGCAGGAGACCAAATCTGTGACATCTACTTGTGTCACCAAGTCAACTGTGGAGGGCGGCTCACCAATCCCGAACACCTCAGGTAGCACACTCAGCTCAACCAGCTCCCGGCAACTTCTCCAATCACATCCAGGCCAATGGAAACCACGGACCAACCTCCAGGGCGAGGATCACCTTTTCCCGCTGCCCGAAAAGTATGGGCATGACCTAAGCTTGAAACCTAGGCCGACTTACATCTGAAAAGGAAAACATTGTCAGAAAGGAAAAACTCTCGAAACCATCAAAATTCTCTTAACCAGCAGACCCCCTTTCCCTTGGGGTGATTTGGCAAAAACTCGCGGTTTTTTTTTTTATATCAATACACAAATCTGGAACGTATGTAATGTTACGCTAGCCTATATGACAGTCAGTAGCCTCTTGCCCTTCTACTAGTGACGGTTTATAAAACAAACTCAGTACGGACGTTCCTCAAAATGCATTTGCTTTGCCAAACACATCCCATTGAAACCACGCTCATACACACTTGCCCCAAAGCTTCAGCAGCACCCCAGTTCTGGGGGGGGGGGAAGGGAGGGGTGTTTACATCCCAGGTACTGCGACTAGCGCACCCACAATAACAACCATCACCAATTTACCGCCATGAAATTGTCCGCCAAATATGGGAAAAATTCTTCCTGGTTAAAAGATGCTCCCCGTCATCCCTGTTCGTCTGAGGGCTATCACTAACACCTTAGGCATACCAACCAGAGGTGGGGAAAAAGATCTCAAAAATGTGAGGAAAGACAGGCTTGGCTAGATAGACCTAGGCCTTTCTTCAGCCTGTGTGACTAAGCTTTAAGATCAAAACCGCAATGGGCGTAACCACCTGACCCGGCACCTTATAAGATCGACAAACAGCCAGGAGTATTAGGCCTCCTGACATCCACCCACCTGCCGCTAAACCACTACCCATTCCATACCGTGGGTCCCACTAGGCCTTGGTCGCGCAGGTCCAGTTTCGCAACTAAAGAATTGCAGGGCAAAAATCCCGTACCAGTTTGCTCACAACAGGAAAAAGTGGTACCCGTTGGTGAAGTAAAATTACTAAATACTGCCGGTTATACATTAGCAAGGGATCACTTGAAAATCATCATGCTTTTCACCCGCCTGGTAAACCCCCCTCGCTGCATACCTTACTATAGGCCCATCATGTCTGTGTTTTAACGAGAGGCCGAGTCATCGGCCTCCTTTCGATGGGAGTACCATTACGAATTTAAGGAATCAAAACCCTTTGGACCTGCCAGCGGACGGAGTTAAGGAGGATACCTGGAATTGGAAAATCAATAGGGAGTAAACAATACTATCACAGCAACTGGATACCTGGTATGATTTTAACTTTTCGTTAACTTATGCGCATTCTAAAACCGAAAAGCCTAACAGCCCACTACTGATAAGGAAAGCCGTAAACAGGTGGTTAGACGGGTTTTTCCCCCGGGCTTGGTAACCAACTGATAATACCACTTTTTTTTTTTTAAAAAAAACGTTGTGTTGAAAGCAAACCCAAACAGCCAGACCTGCTGCTGTTAAATACACCCCCTATCGGTTCAGCCGTTACTGCTCTTGAAGCGAATGTAGCCTTTGAAGCTTAAAGAAAAATTCAGCTACCCAATCAGTTCCTCCTTTTTAGGTGCCTGATTCCATGTAGCGGAAAATAAAGTTTAATCTTACCGCACCTAGGGTTGGACCAATGTACTGATACCGGGTAACGTGATCCTGCCGCTTAGTCCTACACCGAAAGCCTACGAAAGGCGCCTTGGAAACAATGACAGCAATAGAAATGACCTTAACTGCAAAGTTGAAGTTCATACCTATGGAACCGCAGGGGCCGAAAGATAAACCTCCATACGATGGGTAAAAGCCGATAAACGCTATTTTCATGCGGCAAAACCTTCCAAAACAAAAGTCAACCCAAAGGGAGGGGCTTTTCCATAATTTTTTTTTTTTTATAATTCATAATAGGTGCTTCAAATAATAAAGCTACTTGACACCCTCTATAGTCTAGTATTAGAATGATTGTTGTCTACTACCACATGGGAAAGCACTTGCCAGTTGTGCACACCTGAGACCTAAACTAAAATTGTGTAATTTTTTTTTTTTCTTTTTGAGGCTATTTATGTGGACCTAATTGCTCAGGAAATATTAGCGGGCATAATTATGCACTTACATAAAATGACCATTTTTGCATCTCACCTGTTCATTTTCGTCTGTTGAACTGAAACTCCAAAACGAAAATGCACAGAAATACACCTTGCTATTACCATAAAGTTATCAGTGACGAACATAGCTTACGCCTTGTTAACTACAGCCCTAAGTTAGAGTGTATACCAGGGAGAGGTGATCTCCTGTGAGCCCACATAATGTAACCCTCCTATAACTCACTTGACAGGCCACATCTAAAATCTGGGATCCAGTTTTTCTCAAAATTTTTTTTTTTTTTTTATTTATCAAAAAAGGCGGTGGGGGACATTCTGAGATTAGTCGGTTCAAGAAGACAACTAGATTATTGCGAGGAATGGAGGAGGAGATTCCATTTTTTTTTTTTTTGCATAAATCGTGTGTGGTCACTATAAAGGACTGGGACATTACTTCCTCCTACCGCAGCTAAATGCGAAGGGTTCTTTACAGTAAAAGCAATCAGACTGCGGAATGCCGACCACAAGAGGTAGTAATGGCAGCTACTATAGCGCCTATTAAGGCGGGTGTATGATTTCCTCAGTACACCTATAGTGTCGGTCAAACATAACTTAATTAAATAATGTTGAATAGGGAGGAAAAACTGTTGCCTGGTGACATCACGTGCGCTTATTCCACCCCGGAATCCCACGTAACGGTACTTGCCATATGTGCAGAATAAAAAGGGGGCGGCCGGACTCCGGATGTTCCTGTCTAATTCCAACAGCACTCCGCTGTCCAGACCAATGTACACCCTGATGCTCATCCCGCCGCGGGACCCCCACCAGGGTTAGTCTGAAGAAAAAAGGGGGGTCTAAATCTACATGTGACTCATGCGCCCGGGGCCCCAATGCCCGTGCATATCCCCAGGTGGGGGAAGGGGGACAGAGTCCGATCCAAAGCCGCTACCCACAGAAGGGGAGGTAGGGGATTATACCAGTGAGTGAGTTGTACAATACACATGACACAGCTTACCTCCCCCCCCACCCTGCACAGTTGGAGTGAGGCCTGACCACACCCCGTAATTCACCCCACTGGCCGGGATACCCAGATGACCCCTAGCTCCTTCATGACTAACAGCTTTTTTTTTTATTTATAATTTATTTATTCAATTTATTTATTTATTTTATTTATAATTTAATTACTTAATTTATTTATTTTTTTTATTTTTAAATTTATTTATTTTTATAATTTATTTATTTATTTATTTATTTATTTATTTTAACTTGTCTGGGGGGGGGGGGGACGGGTGGATCCTGCTGACTTCTGCAGACAGCACAGCCACCAATGCAGCACCTCCAATCCGAGCTGCATCAGAGGCTGTGCCCATCCGCAGCCTGCCCCCGCATTCTCTCCGCTCCCCTGTACTGGCTGTGACAGGGCAGCGTTGACAGGGCAGCGGAGGGAGCAGGGGCACGGGGTTTTTTATTCACACAAAAGCCTGCGGTTCCTCCGCTGCAGCGCTTCCACCTGCGCTGCATCAGGGACCGCCCGGCTCACAGCCTGCACTCGCCCCCACCTCTGGCAGAGGCAGGACGGCGGGCGGCCGGCACCATAACCAAAGAGCGCTTTCCCGCTCTTTTCAACATGAGGGGCGGGCTCCAGCTGACCGGCGGGCGGGTAGTTCACTCAGAACGCCGCTCGCCGGTACACCTAGCTGGAGCCTCAGCAGGGAGGAAGCCACTCACAACTAACAGCGCTGTGAGTAGGACGCTTCCTCCCTGCTGATGGGGGATTTGCGATGGACGGCGAGCACAGGGCAGTGGAGGGAGCAGGGGCATGGGGTTTTTTATTCACACAAAAGCCGGCGGTTCCTCCGCTGCAGCGCTTCCACCTGCGCTGCATCAGGGACCGCCCGGCTCACAGCCTGCACTCGCCCCCACCTCTGGCAGAGGCAGGGCGGCGGGCGGCCGGCACCATAACCAAAGAGCGCTTTCGCGCTCTTTTCAAAATGAGGGGCGGGCTCCAGCTGACCGGCGGGCGGGTAGTTCACTCAGAACGCCGCTCGCCGGCACACCTAGCTGGAGCCTCAGCAGGGAGGAAGCCGCTCACAACTAACAGCGCTGTGAGTAGGACGCTTCCTCCCTGCTGATGGGGGATTTGCGATGGACAGCGAGCACAGGCGGACCGGCGGGCGGGTATTTCCCTGAAAACACCGCTCGCCGGCACATGTCACTTTTCCCTCAGCAGGGAGGGAGCCGCTCACAACTAAAGCACCGTGGGCAAAACTCTCCCTCCCTGCTGATAGCTCTCTTACCGCCTTCCGAAGCGGGTATACGCCACCGGCCGCCCAAACAGGTCCAGGTCCAGGAACAAAGAGACCGGAAGCTGGGCAACGCAGTGACCTATAACCGATCAGGTCATACCACAGGAGCCGGGGGTAGCTGGTAAGTCTTTCCAGGGGGAGAAACCACCTAGCATTAGCATAGGGGGCCTGCAGTCAGGTGGCAGCATCCCAAATTTTGGCTGCAGTGCCCCTCACTCTGCAATTTTTTTTGTAACTTATGTTTTTCAGTTACTTCTATTAGAAGTTTTCCAATGAATTGACAACTGAGTGTTACCAATTGGGGTGTGCTTTTGCTCTTCCTCCAGACTAGTCTAACCCCAGACACCAAAGGAATAATGGCAATAAACAACGAAATCGAGCTCCTGCTGGGTCCAAAAGGGAGAAAGATGAATCTAGGGAAGTTACCTATACCAATTAATACTGACAACAGGAACAATGAAAAGTCAGGACACACCTGTGACAATAGATGTTATTGTTTTACTGGGGGGAAATGTGACGCCCCTGCACTAGTCAGGGTGTCACAGGGAACTGGACTCCTGTCCTTATAGTGCAGAATGCACCCTCCTTGGTTCCAGGTTCCACCCAGTGGTATTGCTAAAAACTGCATTCAAGCCCCGAATCCACACTCACACCAGTATGGGACAGACAAACCAGTGGGTAGGTCTAGAGAGGAAAGGGCTGCCCACCGAAGGGATAAGCAGACTGGTGGGAGGTGACAAGTCAGTCGGCTCCAGGGGAGCAAAGGGAGAGAAAGTGAAGTAGAAACTCTACAGAGGGAGAGGGAACCGGGGGTTGGAGCCCCCAGGAAAAGTGAAGTAGTGGCCCTCATAGTGTGAGGGACCGAGGAGTCGAAGCTCCGGAGAGGGCGGACTAAATTGGGACACAGCAAAAGAAATACTATTGGGAGCGGATACCTGGACGTGCTCTCCTTCCCAAGCAGCAGTGGTGCACTCGGACTTTTTGTTCACCTGCAGCATGTGTATGTAACGATTTTACAAAACATCATCCAGCACCACGATAACCGGCCTGAGTGAGTACATGGTCATTCCCTGCTTCCAGCAGCCCTGCGCTCCTCTGCACCCCACCATCCAGAGTCCTGGGGCCTTCTCTACTCATGGAGGGAAAACGTCATCTAGCTGCCCCATTCTATCAACTCCGGTACTCCCATCGGCAGAGGCGGTACTCTCCATTACCACACACCACGGGTGGCATCACGAACTATATCTCCCCTGTAAATAGCCCCTTCTTCATTTGAGTGTCGCCCCTAGCCCCCGAGTCTGGAGACCCTCGAGCCACGAGTAATCACCCCCGGATCCGAGTGGTTCGACCACTGCAGGGACGGCCCAGAAACATAAAGGGGTTGTCCACTGTGATGACATGGACTCTGTCAGTGCCTAGCATGGGTTACGTTTCTTTAAATCCAGCCAGACATGATGATATCTTGTTTATAAACAGGGAATAAGCCTCTCATTGTTTCTACCAGACTCTAAAGCTGGGTTCACACATAGCGACAACGACGTCGCTGTTACGTCACCATTTTCTGTGACGCAACAGCGACCTTGTAAGTCGCTGTTATGATCGCTGCTTAGCTGTCAAACACAGCAGAAGCAGCAGCGATCATAACGAAACGCGTCACTGTGCTACATGTGCAGAGAGCAGGGAGCCGCGCACACTGCTTAGCGCTGGCTCCCTGCACTCCTAGCTACAGTACACATTGGGTTAATTACCCGATGTGTACTGCAGCTACATGTGCAGAGAGCAGGGAGCCGGCACTGGCAGCGAGAGCGGCGGACGCTGGTAATGAAGGTAAATATCGGGTAACCAGGGAAAGGTCTTCCCTTGGTTAGCCGATGTTTACCCTGGTTACAGCTTACCGCAGCTGCCAGATGCCGGCTCCTGCTCCCTGCTCGCTTCATTTCGTCGCTCTCTCTCGCTGTCACACACAGCAATGTGTGTGTCACAGCGGGAGAGCGACGACCAAAAAATGAAGCTGGACATTCAGCAATGACCGGCGACCTCACAGCAGGGGCCAGGTCGTTGCTGGATGTCACACACAGCGACAGCGACGGGACATCACTGCAACGTCACAGAAAATGGTGACGTAGCAGTGACGTCGTTGTCGTCATCGCTGTGTGTGACATCACCCTTAGCAGTCTAGTGTTAAAGTTCTTGTTGACTCACGTAATTGCCTTGGCCAATGAAGGCCAGACACCCAGACAATTCAATTATGCAAACCTCCCAATGTATTACAATGTGTATTGCTAGATGCGATGTAACTTATCTGTCTATCCCTTGTCTCTGCAAGAGGCCATTACTATAGGGATATTTTGAATACGGCTTGAAATCTAGCCAATAAGAGCCCAGTCTTATCAACCAATCGTGAAGACCCCAATGGTCTGAATGGAGAGCTCAGGGGTATAAGAAGGAGGAATGTCAATTGCCTGGGTAGACTCTTGCTACATGCTACCAATCTAGGACCTGCGGATCTGATTGGCAAGCCATAACCGAACCTGGATTATAATACTATATGGACTTCAGCATCGAATGCAAGGATTCAGCTGAGATATCAAGAACTACCTAAGGAAGGAATCCAGCTTGGGACAATCCAGTCACCTGACTACAGGCTTTGCGGACCTCAGCAGCTAGCTTCCTAAATCTGGAGTTATTCCATTCTCGGTGGGTGCCCGCCGAAAGCGGGGTGCTGCTGGTTTGGAGTAAGTAGCCCTGGAAGCTCTGAGGCATGGACATTCTAACCCCTGGTGAGCCAGCAGAAGGGTGAGAAACTGTTGCCGGTTACATTTTGTGGTTTTGCTGGTTATGTGCCATATGCCGTTAATTGTTTGGGGATCTAATAAAGTCTTAAAATTGTGATTCCCTCACCATGTGTTGTCTGAGTAGTGTTCCGTCCATAGTTAAGGAGGTTGGGCGTTCAGTTGGGATGAGCCCTGGGCCATGCTGTCTTTCTAAAGGCTGCCGGGCCAGCGAACGAGAGCACCCACTGACCCCCGTGTCAGCACATCCACTACTTGGACAACCCCTTCTGATTGCACGTTTCCTCCAGTTAAGATGAAAGACCCTGTACTCACCTCCCGTTCTGCTGCCATTCCAGCGCTGTTGGTAACTACAGTTCAGTGCTCACGTGACGTCATACGAGCACCACATCCAATCACAGCCGACTTTTCTCTCCCCACCTTCGGACCAAATGAGCTATGAACAGTAAGTGATTGGCAGTTGCAGCGTCACTTCCTGTTGATTAACTCATTTGACACGAAGGCGGGTATAGAGTAGCTGGCGGTGATTGAACTCGAAGATCACAAGACGCCACAATGTCACGTTTGCCCTGAACTGTGGTTAACGACAAAGCTGAAATCACAGCAGAATAGGAGGCAAGTACAGGGGCTTTTATTTAGTTCTAGGAAACAAGTGGAATCAGAAGATCTTGTCCTACTAGTGGACGACCCCAATAAGAATTGACATAATTTTGTCTGAGTAGTGGACAACCCAATCCCTTTACTGTTAATCATCAATAGCTGACTGGCAGATCTGACCCCCTCCTTTTTCATAAAACTAAGGTTCTATAACTTATTAGATTTGTTATATAATATAAAATTGAAATTAAATTTAAAATTACTAACACTTTTAGAATCCATTAAGAAGTACTGATACCTGCATTTAATCTGAATCCCTATTTTTAACTATGACATCCCATATATGCCCATATCCCAGAATAGAAAGCTGTGTAGTTGCCAAGGTTTGGTTTACAGAGACAATTCTCCATTTCATTGCATAGAAGAGTCACTTATCTAGACATTCTTCCTACCTATTCTGAGCCTAATCAATATTTAATGATCATCCTCTTGAAAAATAATATCTTATTTATGTAACTTTATTCAGCAGATCAATATATTAAGGCTTAGTTATACTGCACACATTACAGACTGTATACAGGGAAAGCATTAGCATGATCCTGGAATATTGGAATTGCTTTTAGAGGAGCATGTCATTTTTACAATACATAGTATAAATACATTCAGTGATGACGTGTGAAGTGCAGTTTCCACATTTAAGCATCTTGACTATTGAGGATCCTTGTTGTTTCATCAGCGTTGCCTAATCAGTTATCAATCGGTGAGGAAAGGTCTGTTGAAAAGAAAAATCCGCAACCGGCTGTAAGGAATATCTTTCAGTGAAATGGTGAAATGGTATTGTCCAACCAAGTTTATAGATGAAATAAAGTAATAAATATAGATTTAAGGTTTGTGTGTCTTATTTTTGCATGAAGATCTGACAATTCTAGCTTCAAGTGGTTGAAGTGGTCTGTGATTTTCTAATATGAAGGTTGGATCTTCACTGTCTGACGAACATAGTAAACCCCGGAAATGGTTAAGCTGGTGACAAACGTAAAAAGAAAAACAGTTAAATAGACATCATTGATTAAGCAGTACGCTCAACAATGTCTGCATAAACCAATAATAACGCTTTACAATGGTTATAAGAAACCTTGTGATATATCTTAAGCCTGCTTTACACGAGACGATAGATTGTGCGATAGTACAATCGATCGTACCCGCCCCCGTCGTTTTTGCGTCATGGGCAATTAGTTGCCCATGGCACACAAACTCGTTTAACCCCCGTCACACGTACTTACCTTCCGGACGACCTCGCTGTGGCTGACGAACGTCCACTTCCTGGAGTGGGCGGGATGTTCGGCGTCACAGTGACGTCACACGGCAGCCAGCTAATAGAAGCGGAGGGGCGGAGATGAGCGGGATGTAAACATCCCGCTCACCTCCTTCCTTCCATTAAGCCGTCGGGTGCCGCGGGAGGTAGGTAAAGCTGCTGTTCATCGTTCCCGTGGTGTCACACGGAGCAACATGTGATGCCACAGAAACGATGATCAACCGCCGCCATTTTAATTAAACAATTTTATGAAACCTAGCGACGAGTACACGACTCACGATTTGTGAGCGATACTGCGTCCCTAGGAGGTGTCACATGAAACCACGTCATGCAGTATGGCGGATGTGCGTCACGAAAACCGTGAGCCCAACGACATATCGCACAATCTATCGTCTCGTGTAAAGCCCGCTTTAGAGAATTCTGCTTCTTTCCCCTCGTTTTGGCTCCTGAACATCCCATCTACTGTGAAAAAAGCAACTCTACTCCATATTGTTCATGATAAGATGGGATGTCAGCAAAGTGAGGTGTAAGATGCTGAGTTTTCTAACAAGTCTTTTACCTCACCCCAGAGCTGGATTCACATAATCACTGCTCACTTCTGCTCTATCTATATATATATATATAATTGCCTTATTCTGTCTGTCTGTCTTGCTCCAAAATGACGTCATTACAGTGACAACCGTCGCCACACTGCGCGCGCTAAAGAGCCTGCAACCAACGGCTCAGCTAACTAAACAGCCCGAACTACGGGCCGATAGGACGACGCCCGACACTTTTCCCCGCACCCACACGGAGCCCCGACTCCCCGGTGAGTGCTGCACCCCCGGGAGCCCACACGGCAACCCAGCCGATACATACCCACTGCTCACGTCCGCCTCCCCGCACACATTACCCCACTCGGCTCCACCACCCCCGCACTCCGCCCTCCGCATGTATACACTGAACACACACACACGAATAGTCGCCAGTCCCCAGCCATGCAGTCTCCAGCACTGATGTCCTCAGCTCCATGGCCCCACTCGGCTCCACCCCCCCGCACTCCGCCCCCGCACACATTACCCCACTCAGCTCTGCCCCCCCGCACTCATCCCTCCCCATATATACACTGAACACACACACGAATAGTCACCTGTTCCCAGCCATGCAGTCCCCAGCACTGACTGGTGACAAACGTAAAAAGAAAAAACAGTTAAATAAACATCATTGATTAAGCAGTACGCTCAACAATGTTTGCATAAACCAATAATAATGCTTTACAATGGTTATAAGAAACCTTGTGATATATCTTAGAGAATTCTGCTTCTTTCCCCTCATTTTGGCTCCTTAACATCCCATCTACTGTGAAAAAAAGCAGCTCTACTCCATATTGTTCATGATAAGATGGGATGTCAGCAAAGTGAGGTGTAAGATGCTGAGTTTTCTAACAAGTCTTTTACCTCACCCCAGAGCTGGATTCACATAATCACTGCTCAGTTCTGCTCTATCTATATATATATAATTGCCTTATTCTGTCTGTCTGTCTTGCTCCAAAATGACGTCATTACAGTGACAACCGTCGCCACACCGCGCGCGCTAAAGAGCCTGCGACCAACAGCTCAGCTAACTGAACAGCCCAAACTACGAGCCGACAGGATGACGCCCGACACTTTTCCCCGCACCCACACGGAGCCCGGACTCTCCGGTGAGTGCTGCACCCCCCGGGAGCCCACACCGGCAACCCAGCCGACATACCCACTGCTCGCGTCCGCCCCCCCACACACATTACCCCACTCGGCTCCACCACCCCTGCCCTCCGCCCTCCGCATGTATACACTGACACTGAACACACACACGAATAGTCACCAGTCCCCAGCCATGCAGTCCCCAGCACTGACGCCCTCAGCTCCATGGCCCCGCTCGGCTCCACCCCCCCGCACTCCGCCCCCCGCACACATTACCCCGCTCGGCTCCGCCCCCCATACTCAGCCCTCCGCATATATACACTGAACACACACGAATAGTCACCAGTCCCCAGCCACGCAGTCCCCAGCACTGATGTCCTCAGCGCCATGGCCCCGCTCGGCTCCACCCACCGCACTCCGCCTCCGTACACATTACCCTGCTCGGCACCGCCCACCGCACTCCGCCCTCCGCATGTATACACTGAACACACACACACACCTGGATAGTCACCTGTCCCCAGCCATGCAGTCCCCGGCACTGACTTCCTCAGAGCCATGGCCTCGCTCGGCTCCACTCCCCCACCGCACTCCTCCCCCTGCACACATTACCCCGCAGGAAGGGGGTACATGTCAGGATGGTGGCTGCACCACGATGGGGGCACATCCCAGCATTGGGCCACATCACAGCATCAGCATATTTTTACTTAACTTTACACTGTTCATGGCCTTCTTTCATTACAAGCCATGGACATCATTAAACATTAGACTCATCTATTAAAACTGTTCCTTCTGTTGTTTGTCATTTTAAAACCAATAAACAATTATAAGAATATTAAATTAATCCTAACCCATCCAGTCCATTCATTACCTTATTATTCAATCTGCTAACCTACATACACATTCTAGACTACCCGATGCGTTAGAATCGGGCCACCTTCTAGTAATCTCTATAATAGTGCAGATTTAAATTCTTTCAGTGTTTTTGATGCAGATTTCACTCATACTATTGAGTGGCAAAAATTCTACAGCAGCAAATAGAATTAAACAAAAAGCATCACAAATGCGGCAAAAGATAAAACCATAGATTATCCAGTGAGGGAAGGAAGCCCACCAGGAATAAGTAAAATCTTGCATTTTATTTCTTCAGTCTTAAAATATCCATTGCATATACATTTATCGGAAAAAACTGTAAAAACACTCTAGGGTGTATGTCAAGATACAGATCAACGCATTTCAGCTAACTTACAAGCCTTCATCATGATTAAGGCTTGTAAGATAGCTGAAACGCGTTGATCTGTAACTTGCCACACACCCTAGAGTGTTTTTAGAGTTTTTTCTGATGAATGTATATGCAACTAGGAGTTTTTTCTTGTTTTTTGTTACACACCTGTTCAGAGCTAATAGATATTGCTTCATGTAAGATAATCCACGTCACACATTCTAGGTAGGGACTTGTCGTTAGGGACCCTTGATACGTCCAGTAGTTTTGGTCATTTGGTAGCAAACTTGAAAGATCGAATTTTGTGAAGGGACATTCTTTATTCTAGAAAATATATAACAATCAGTTATTAAAAAAGGAATCAAATACATGATATATGTTGACAGTATTTATGACATTATAGACTCATAATAGGAGACATTCTGGTAAGACATATTTTCTGAGTTTCCTAATACTTTACAGTAGCCTTTTCATTTTGCTTACATTAGAATTAAAATGCTTCTCTGTAGGCTCCATAATTTTCGGAAATGACAATGTTTTTGTGGCATTTATCCCCAGATTTTCTTCCAGCAACAAAATGCTGACGCCAAATAATCAACAGATCAATTTGAAACACAGTACAATGTATTGATGCCATTTTTCCTTACTTTTAGTGTGTCTTTAGGTCCAGGAGGTTTTTGTTGCCAAAAAGCAGGAAACTTTGGGCAATTTGTTTTTACATAAACAAAATATTGGACCCACTCAGTGTACCCAAAGCTGTGCATCAGACTCTAATTTTTGGGATCTGGAAGAGGCTGTTGGTGCAGCTCATGTGAATTTTGTATCTATTGTTCAGAAACCCGTAACTAGGATTTATTGAACATGATGTAGTGCGATCCTCACCTGGGCATCTGCAACAACAGGTGTCTGAACACGTTATCTATTTTTTGTGCATCGGCCATGGATTATGTGTTATGCCACTGTGACGCCCTGGACTACTGAGGTCGTCACAGGGTTCTGCACAATCTTTCTCTCCCCGTCCAGGGCTGAACACCCCATGCTTCTGGGAATCTAACCTGCAGTCCTGCCTCCACCCGCATTCACAAATCCTAGAAACACCTTGCACCACACCTGTCAGGCACACCAGTGGGCTGCTTAAGCAGGAATAGGGCCGCCCACCTAGGGGTCAGGCAGGGAGGTGGGAGGTGTCAAGTCAGTTCAGTGGTAGCCCTCGAGCTGTGAGGAGCTCTGTTGAAGCTGGTAGTTATAGCTCCCAGGGGAGAAGCAGACTAGGTCGCAGACGGTGGTCTGGACCCAGAGGAGTCGGAGGGGATTGATGGTAGGTGCCTGGGACCTGTCTTGGAGGACGGTCAGCAGCCTGGGCCTAATCACTGGTCTGGGACCGAAGGCACGACGGGGTACACGGACCCTAGGTCGGGGAGAAGCTTCAAGCAACCCGGCAAGTAACCTGCGGAGAACAGGACCTCTATGGACTGTTCCCACGAAGCTCAGAGATGGGGGGCACTAGCGCAACGAGGGGGATCGGGCTTTCCAAACAAGCGGCCCACTGAAATCCGTGTAAGCCCCTGAGAGAAGGCTCCTTCACTTAGCCATAGTGGGGAGCGGGGGCCGGAAAGCTCTAAGCTGATGGGCCACAAAGGACACTCTACATTCTGTGCCAGGAGGCAGGTCACGGACCACCTGGCAGTGCTGCAGGGGATGGGACCCGGATGAGCTCCCCCAGGAGGGCAGCGGCACCCAGAGACTTGGCTTATCCTGTTGTCAGCGTCTGCTTTATTACTGAGTGAGTACCAGATTATCGCCTGCAACCAGCGAGCCTGTGCTCCCCCTGCACCCCACACCACCATCCAGAGTCCTGGGGTAATTCCCTACCCGCGGAGGGTCAGGTCTCCTAGCTGCCCCACTCCATCACCCCGGGTACTCCCAACGGCAGCGGCGGTTCTCCCAATTACCGTACACAACGGGCCGCGTCACAAACTATATATACCTTCCCTGTAAATACCCCCTTCTTCATTTGAGTGTGGCCCCTAGCCCCCGGGTCTGGAGACCCTCGAGCCATGATTAATCACACCCGGATCCGAGCGGTTCGACCGCTGCAGGGGCGACACACCACATTCACATCTAACCATGTATACTTTTTTTAATAAGCAAATGTTTATTGAGGCCCCACTAACTAAAACGGTGATGGATCACCCTTCCCATTAATATATAAAATATCACAAAGCCCTATAAAGATTATTAGATTGATGGGTACAATTGACATAGCTTTCCTCCTGTTTGAGTATGGCTAATCTGCATATCCTTTTTCTCAGGGAGTATTGTCTGGCATATACGTTTCCCTATGCCAGCTGGGCAGATTCTCCAAGGAGAAACAGTATCCTACATCTGAAGGCCTCTCCACAGCCAACAAGTATCCTACTCTGTACTGAAATTACATGAGCACAAACAAATAGCTGTCTACAGGTGGGTGTCTTCCTTATGGTAAAGAATTTGCTTAGGTAGAATAACCTAAATCACTTACAAGGCTTGATAATTATTTACAGACAGCCAAAAGTCTTAACACATTCGATTGGTCCACCTCTGACTTTGCAATGACATTTTTAAATGGGATTGTGCATCTGCAGTAGCAGGGAGCCGGCTATCGGACCAGATACCCCGTAAAGAAAGCAGAAATGGTTTATTACCATCTCTGCCTTCCTGATAGCTGTATATACAGGGTTGAAGAGGTGCTATTGTCGCAGGCAGAGGGGACACGCTCGCCACGCTTGGGTCCGGGGCTTCTGCTGCTGCTGCTCGGTGGCTCGAGCGGTGGACCGGACCCGGGGACTCGAGCAGCGCTCCTCACCCGAGAGTGAAAGGGGGGTGGTTTGGTTAGGGAGATTGTTCCTGACGCCACCCACGGGACGTGGTGATGATGGCACCACCGCTGCTGGTAACGGGGATCCCGGGAGAGATAGTAGGGTGCAGCTGAGATGTTGTCCCCTCCATGGGCAGGGGTTGGTGATCCCGGGGCCCGATGGTGTAACGGGGAGGTCGGATGGTTGGGGTGCAGGGACTGCGCGGCGCGGTGCTGGACGGCACTGGTGTACTCACTCAGACAATCACTGACAGAGTCTCTGGTAAACTAAAACAGCCGGATGGACGGGTCCCGCAGCCGGCTGCAGTGTTGTTGTTGTGCTCTCCCCGGACGGCTGATGGCGGCTGTCTTTCCCTGCACCTTTGAGAAAGTTCTTGACTCCTGTGGTTGCCCACCGGTAGTCCGCTCCCCGGCGTATAGGTGCCGTAGGAGCCCGTTTTGCCCGCAGGCGCTGGCCCTTGGATCTCTAGCCTGTGGCGGTGGCTGTATATCCTCTCTGGGTGGACAGTTGCCTTCAATCAGGACTTTAGTAGTTGGGAAACCCCTGGGGTTCCTGTCACATTCGGATTTGACTATTGACGGCGACTCCAAGCCTGGTCGGGGTTCGATGGCCTTGCCTGTGTGCTTAGCTTTACTCCGTTCCCCAGTCCGGTACTGGCGGGCCGACGCCCGACCCCGGTCCTTACGGCTCTGCGGAGTTCCACTAACTCCTGCAGACGGCTACCACCATCTGCCAACCTTGCTGTCAGTGTCTGGGCTCCAATCCAGACACCCAAGTGTTCACTCCTCTCACTTTCACCTCCTAAACTGATCTGACACTTTTCCCGCCTCCAGGCTGTGAACTCCTTGGTGGGTGGGGACAACCGCCTGGCTCCGCCCCACCTGGTGTGGACATCAGACCCTGGAGGGAGGCAACAAGGGTTTTGTGTTTGGCTGCTGTAACTGCCTAGGGTGGGGGGGGGTGTGTTGGTATGTATGTGACGACCTGGCTAGTCCAGGGCGTCATACTATATACACAGTTCAAAACATCTCTTCCGCTTTCCATCCCAGAAACACTGCTCATTCCCAGGAAAGCATTACTGACACCAATCTGGCTTCACTGCAGCTGGCTGGAAAGTAGTATCTGCGCCCCCTAATACCTACCTGGGCGTGCGCTGATGAAGCTGGAAAATGTCATTTTACATTGCCGGGAAGGCAAAACATAATGTTCATGCTTGATAGTTGTATCATCAGCTGAGGATCAGATAATATCTGGGGGGTGTTCAGAGTTATCCCCTCCCCCTGTTAGAATTAGCATAAGTAGTATACAAACTATTCACTTTTTCTCTTGGAGGACCTGTGTGAGGTCATATACATGTGACCAGAAGGGGCGGGGCCTCAGCCAACAGAAAAATGTTGCTTCGTGGAATTAGTTTTGTTGGCTGAGGTCCCGCCCCTTCTGGTCACATGGGTATGACCTCACACAGGTCCTGCAAGAGAAAAAGTGAATTGTTTGTATACTATTTATGCTAATTCTAACGGGGAGGGGATAACTCTGATTACCCCTCAGATATTATCTGACCCTCAGCTGCTGTCACTCAAGAAGCTGATGAATTTATAAACTTTACTTTCTTGGGTTTCAAAATCTATACATCCAAGCTGACCATTAAAGGTATGTAAAGAATCAGCGTGATAGTGCCAGTACTGCACTGGCTTTAGGTGATATACGAAAATCCGGGTGATTGGTTCCCTTTAATCACAACCCACTGTGCTTGATTATAAGATCCAAGGCAGGACTAGTCAGGAGGAATCAACATTACTCAGACTAGTCCTGAATAGAGATGAGCGGACCCGTGAAAGTTCGGTTTGGAGGGTTCACCTGAACTATAGATGAAGTTTGGTTTGGAACTCGGACTTGACCTGAACCTCAATGGAAGTCACTGATTGGGCAGTTCGAATCTCAGCCACATGCAGCCAGCCATAAACAAGTGACTTCTAGGGGAGGGTGAGCAGGGTTGTTCTATATTTTTTTGGTACACACTAAATCCGATAATGCTGTAAGAGCCACTCAAACACTGCAAGCAGCTCGCACTGGGCTGAGCACCGTGCGTACCCAAGCAGAGTGATGCTCGTGCAAATGGTTTGCATACGTAAAGCATCCGAACTCTGTTTTTTTTTAAGTCTTTGTTTTTTATGAACATCAAACACTAAACCTCAAGTTCACTCATATCTGGTCATGAATAATTTGCATACCACAAGCCAAATTTCTAACTCGATTTTTCAGATTTAGAAATAAGGGTATGGCACATAAATCTTATAATCCAGGAATAAACTCACACAAAATGATGATGCCCATTTAGGGGGGGACTGGGGAGCTGATAGGTGCTTTTAAAAACTACATGTATCAAATGAGAAAAATGTGTCTGGTAAAGAATGGGGGAAACTGACCCAGCCTTGAGGTTAAAAAAATCAAACATTGACTTGTGCAGTGTAGGCACCTCCAATTTTTGACACTAGAGTACCAGCTTTATTCCTTTGTTGATTAAGCTAATTTGCACTAAAATGATTAAAGACACTGAAGCTATTCCTGAACATACAGTTGACTTTTGTACTTATTTTCACAGCCTTGTCGTCTAGTTCTGTAGTTCATAGTCTGAATATACCTTGTAAAGACATTGTCTATCTGGTAGCAGATACATTGGCACATACCTTTGTTTTGACCTGGTCCAGATTATCGATGATATTTTGAATGACTGGATTCACTTCTCCAATCTGTAAAGAAATGATTTTATTTATTGCACTTAGCTAATGGTTATTCAGAAATAGGGGAGTGGTAAGACAAGCTGACCTTTGATCACCAATGATATTGTGTAGGTTATAAATGATACTACTTTGGTAAAACTAAGGTCATTAATAAAAAGGGTCTGTCCCTCCAAAAATGCAAGCTAAACTACTTATACAAATGACAAAAAAAAGAGTTGCATTCTGAAAATGCTAAAGGAGGCAAACCATGAATGTAAGAATATAAACATGCATTACTGCTAAAGGAAATCAAGAAAAAGTTGAGATATTTAGCATACAAAAATGTCCATTTCCATATCTGCCCAGTAGCCACGTCAAGGCATATCTCGTAATACTGGGTACCTACTCTAAAGCCTCTCTCTGGGTTTAAAAAGCTTCATGTGTATTGGCGAGTAGGAACCTGGTATAGAGAATAAAATCACCTTGGGCTAATGGGGGAGGGGTGCACAGTCAGAGGGAATGACTCCATAATCTACACAAAAAGACTGACGGCATTCCCAGACATGCAGTGTGAACAGGTGCAAAACTGAACATGACATAATGACAAAAAAAGTCAGCTGCGCTCTGAAATGCTAAAGAGTGCAGACCATGAATGTAAGAACATAAACATGCATTACTGCTAAAGGAAATCTAAGAAAAAATTGAGATATTTAGCATACAAAAATAGCCATTTCTCTATATGATCAGTAGCCGCGTGATTTTATTCTCTAGTAGCAGGTTCCATCCAAGATAGTGGAGGGTGACAGGTCAAGAGGAAGTACCCCACTCTGAGAGGAAGGAAGAAAAAGGAAGGCCATGTCTGTCATAATGGTGTGAAGAATAAAGTGAACTTTCTGGGGGCCTAAGTGAGCTCTGGTGTTGTGTGGGTTTCTGACTGTTTACAACAATGACCGCCGACGAGGTGACCATCACTGGCCTGAAGAAACCAGTAAGTGTCGTCCACCCCACCCGACGTCTAGTGAGCACCCAGAGTCTCCTTAGCGAAGGAGTGTGGTGCTTGAGTGCCATGGGGCTTGTGTGGCGCCCCTGAGGCTTCCATCGCCACAGAGATATTGCACCTCAGCCAGAGGTGTGGTATCCCATCCCGGGTAAGAATGGGGTCATCTACCGGTTCACAGATAAAACCTGCACACACCAATTGGTAGGCACACACCGGGTCAGGGATAGTGGCAGTAACCCCCATAGATGATCTGGTCATCGGGCCGTAAGTCCCATCTACTGGTCCCAATGGTGTGGGTGGGGCCTAGCCAGGGGGAGTGTGGGAGGAGTCAGAGAGAGTGAGCAGAGGAACAAGTCAGTCAGTTCCAGGAAGAAAGGAGTGAAGGAGGTTCCTGGTGGAGATCCTGGGGTCTTGCTAGGCCCGGGTGACACCGAAAGAAGGGATTCCAGGGTCACGGAAGGGCAATTGTCCCATGACCTGTTCCACTAGAAGATCGGGTGGAGGGATCCGGCTGTAAAAACAGGGACGGTCCCTAGACTGAGAGAAGAAAGACATTTCCTTAAAGTAAAACCGAAGGCTTGGGAGATCGCTGCAAGCACTCAGGGCCACGACCCGCCACAGATCACCGGAAAAGGTGAGCAAGATACGACTGAGGTCAACCACCTTTGTACAGGCCCTGTGGTGGAGGCGCAAGACAATCCAATACAGTTGAGCGCTGAGAGACAGCCAGAGAAAGGACACATAGAGGGGTGCACCGGTACTGACCCTTGACCTATCCGGGATCGGTGGAGGCCCACAACAGCGGATCCTGACATACTGCGGGTAACTGGTCCGTGCAACTGTGAGACTAACAGTGAGTAAACATCTTAACTGCAAGCCCTGTGTCGTCTGCTCTATCCTGCACCACATCATCAAACACCATAGACTTTACCAAGCACCAAAGGTTGCCCCGGGGGTACCCGCTCTACCTGTGGAGAGTAAGAAACACCTCAGCTGCCATAACATCAGCCCCGGAGGTCCCTTCCAGCAGCTGTGGCTCCATAGCTGCAAATTACCACAGGTGGCTCCATAGCTGCAAATTACCACAGGTGGCATCACGAATTTAATTAAACTAAGACTCTCATCATCATTTCCCTATCTGCCACAACATTTGTATTGACTCCGCCAGGGTCACAGAATCGGGCCCCGCCACCGCTTACTACCCCGGACTAGTCCGGCCCGACACCGAGTCACCTAAGGCCCTGGGGCGGGCGAGTCACTTGCACATTCTGTCAATGAATCAGTCGCCTCTGACTCCATGGACTGAGGTGAACAATGTGTGCTAGTCTTGCTGAATCAAGGCCTATGTTAACATGTTCATTTGGAGAAAACTTAATGGATCCAATTTCTAAATGATGCAAACTGAAGCATAGGGGCCTCACATTATTATGGGATGTGTCTGGTTTCTGTCTGGTGCCAGTTATTTTTGAGCAGAAGAAAACATTTCTGCACGTTTCACCTTTTCTTCCCTTTTAAAAAAAGGAAACAACATAAACAAGACATAGCTCAAAATAATCAATCAGATCCCTCTGTATCAGTTTCCATTAGTTAGCAAATGGATCCACTTTAGGAAAAGTCAAATGGAATTACAGCCCAAAATGGAAAACACAAATGGACAAGGCCCAGAGCTTAACAACTTGACAGGCAAATAGGCCCTGGAATAAAATGCACTAAAATGTATGGACAGAGTGGCATAGAGAGGGCTAGATATTGAGTTATTAGATTGGACAGATACATTTTTCTTCATATTAATTATTAAAGGTAGAATAAAGCCTGCTGTATAAATTGCTTTCCTTTCAATTAGGCTGTAAACCACGGAGGCCGTTTACAGTTCACGTTTGAAAATCCGTAAAGCTCTGACTTCTTACCAGGTATTTGGTTAATTTTCGTGCTGAAAGGAAACATGTGATCTCCACAGAAATACCAGCAGATTACAGAGAAGGATGTTGTTGACAAGAGAGGCTAGTATAACTGGATTAGATGGGCGGCCATGTAACTGACCCGGCACTGTGATCATTACCGCTTCTCCCAGAGGAAGGACAACCCCTTCAATAACTCTTTAATATATTCCTTTAAAGGGTTATCCCCCACCCCCCTCTCCCCCCCAAAAAAAACAACAAACTGAAGGGGGATACCTTGCTGATTACTGGGAGTCCGACTGCTGGGATCTCCGATGATTTTAAGATTGGAGCTGAGGGTCTCAGCACTCACACTCCCAGCAATCAGCAAGATATCCTCTATCTTATGGATACAGGGTGACTTCTTTGGGAATATCAAATTAGTAACAGTTTGACGGTGTACAACTATCTTGTACTAGTTACTGTGGGGAAAAATAGTATTTAGTCAGCCACCAATTGTGAATTTTTCCCACTTAAAAAGATGAGAGAGGCCTGTAATTGACATCATAGGAAACACCACAACTATGAGAGACATAATGAGAAAACAAATCCAGAAAATCACCTTGTCTGATTTGGCAAGATTTTGTTTGCAAATTATGGTGGAAAATAAGTATTTAGTCATCTAAAAACATGCAAGATTTCTGGCTCTCACAGACCTGTAACTTCTTCTTTAAGAGGCTCCTCTGTGCTCCACTCATTACCCGTAGTAATGGCACCTGTTTGAGGTTGTGGACAGGTGTCTTTTATACTGATAACAAGTTTAAACAGTCACACTCAAAACTCCACTATGGTGAAGACCAAAGCGCTGTTGAAGGATACCAGAAACAAAATTGTAGCCCTGAACCAGGATGGGAAGACTGAATCTGCAATAGGCAAGCAGCTTGGTGTGATGAAATCAATTGTGGGAGCAATAATTAAAAAAATGGAAGACATACAAGACCACTGATAATTTCCCTCAATCTGGGGCTCCACGGAAGATCTCACCCCATGGGGTCAAAATGATCACAAGAACAATGCCAAAATCCAGAACAACACGGGGGAACCTAGTGAATGACGTGCATAGAGCTCGGACCAGCGTAAAAAAGTCTACTATCAGGAACACTATGCTGCCAGGGTCTCAGATCCTGCAGTGCCAGGCTTGTTCCCCTGCTTAAGCCAGTACATGTGTGGGCCCATCTGAAGTTTGTTAGAGAGCATTTGGATTATCTAGAAGAGTAATGGGAGAATGTCATATGGTCTGCTGAAACCAAAGAAGAACTGTTTGGTAGAAACACAACTCTTTGTGTTTGGAGGAGACAGAATTCTGAGTTGCATCCAAAGAACACCATACCTACTGTGAAGCATGGGGGTGGCAACATCATGCTTTGGGACTGTTTCTCTGCAAAGGGACCAGGATGACTAATGTGTGTGCATGAAAGAATGAATTGTGCCCTGTATCGTAAGATTTTGAGTGCAAACCTACTTCCATCAGCAAGAACATTGAAGATGAAAAGTGTCTGGGTCTTCCAGCATGATAATAATCCCAAGCACACTGTTACTGCAAGGGCAATGAAGGAGTGGCCTCGTAAGAAGCATATGAAGGTCCTAGACAGTCTCCAGATCTCAACCCCATAGAAAACCTTTGGAGGAAGTTGAAAGTCCATGTTGCTCAGCGACAGGCCCAAAACATCACTGAGGAGATCTGCATGAAGGAATGAGCCAACATACCACCAACAGTGTGTGTCAACCTTGTGAAGACTTACAGAAAATGTTTGACCTCTCATTGCCAACGAAGGATATATAACAAAATATTGAGATGAACTTTTGTTATTGACCAAATACTTATTTTCCACCATAATTTGCAAACAAAATCTTGCCAAATCAGACAAAGTGATTTTCTGCATTTGTTTTCTCATTTTGTCTCTCATAGTTGGGGTCTACCTATGATGTCAATTACAGGCCTCTCTCATCTTTTTAAGTGGGAGAACTTGCACAATTTGTGGCTGACTAAATACATTTTTCCCCACTGTATGTATGTATAGTAAATAATCACTACGCAACAACCCTCTGCATCTAATCAAAACAAGAATTCCACTATTATTACACTTGTAAAAAATGTGAGGCCCTTAGCTGACATTTTTTGATCAAAAAGTGTATAAGCCAGTGACAAGGTGACCTAACGAGATGGACCATAACTCTACTGACTCACCTCTCTATGTGTCCAACCAAGCCTCAAATGTCCAGGACAAGAGATAGGATCTGGCTCGGCTCTAAATAGAACCAGTCTGGGAAAGATTGTGCTTGGCCCAGGGGGCTGCCAAACCTCATATTGAACAATGTAGAAAAACAGGGCCGTTTAGTTTTATCCATCCATCTATCCCAGACTTAACACTAATCTGGATCCTATCTCTTCCTTTATTATTTGAGGCCTCTAGGCACATGGAGAGGTGAGTCACTAGAGCTAGGTACCATCCAATGAGGTCATCTTGTCGCTGGTGGAAGGCTTTTACATGGTCCTTGATAAGAAAAAAAATGTTAAGCAAGTTCCTCACTTTTTTTATTTACGTATGTAGAAATAGTGGAATTGATGTATTCATAAAGCCTGCTTTACACCTTACGATATCACATACGATATCATATGTGATCGTACCCACCCCCATCGTATGTGCGGCACATTCAATTTGTTGACCGTGTCGCACAATCGATTAAAAGCTGTCACACGTACTTACCCCTCCATACGACCTCGATGTGGGCGGCAAACATTCACCTCCTGGAGTGGGAGGGACGTTCGATGTCACACCGACGTCACACGGCCGCCAGCCAATAGAAGCGGAGGGGCGGAGATGAGCGGGACGTAAACATCCCGCCCACCTCCTTCCTTCCGCATTGCCGGCGGGAGCCGCGGGACGCAGGTAAGATCGGTTCATCATTCCCGGGGTGTCACACACTGCAATGTGTGCTAACTCGGGAACATTGAACAACAATTTTTAGGAATTGAACGACGTGCATGCGATGAACGTTTTATTGTTCAATCGCAATCGCACGTAGCTGTCACATGCTACAATATAACTTACGATGCCAGATGTGCGTCACTTACGACGTGACCCCGCCGACACATCGTAAGATATATTGTAGCGTGTAAAGCCCGCTTTAGTTGTAGAGCACTGACGTAGAGTGTATGCATCTATGTCTGTTTATAGGCCGCAATGTACGTGTACCTTTATATTCCCTTAATACTAAAGGTGTGTCGGCCTTTTATCACGTTTTCTGTTTCTGGTAGGCCCTACCTCAATTCAGGTTCAAAGCTTATAGTAAATCTGGAGTTATTGGTTATCTAAATATACCAGATATTAGAAATTATAGTGGAATTTTTTTAGTTTTCAAGAGGATCCCACTATTTTCCAGCAGAGATGTATGTATGAAACTCTGATATAGAGAATCAGCTTTAGGCTTGGACCAGGTTCGTTCATGATAAAATGTTATAAAAGGTCTTTATATACTGTTTTATTTGTATCTCTTTTATGGCCACAGAGTATGATGCCCCTCACAAAGCCCCTTCCACACAGTATGAGGCCCCAAAGATGCCCCCGACACACAATGTGAAATACTCCGACACATTCTGATGTCCTCTACAGTGCTTCTCCCACACATTATCATGACCTCCATAGGGCTTCTCCCACATATTATAATGCCCCCACAGTGCCCCTTCCACACAATATAATACCCCACAATGCCCCTTTCACACACTATGATGACATCCACAGTGCCCTCCCATGCAGTATAATGACCCACAAAGCCCCTCTCACACATTAATATGCCCCCATAGTGCCTCTACTACACAGTATAATGCCACACAATGCCCTACCACACAAAATGATGCCCCCCACAGTCCTCCTCCTACTCAGTATAATACCCTACAATGCCTTTGACACGCCTGCGCCAGGGCTTGGGGTGACTCGTTACCAGGCCGCGGTTCTGCTCCTGGAATGCAGCGGTGGTGTGGCCCGGTTCCGTGACTCCGGCGGTGTAATTTAGTAAATAGGAAAGGAATGATGACAGTTTATTTGTGATGCCACCTGTGTTATGCGGCAAGTTAGGTGCCGCCACTGCTGGATGGGGGACCTCTTTGGCAGATGGTGATGCTGCTGAGATGGTACAGCTCTCCACAGGCAGTGCTGGGCCCCAGGGCAGATGGGGGTTGTAGTAAGTTCCAAGGTAACACGACATCCCAGTGACCGCCTTTGGGGTGCTGGGGTTTCACTGTGATGGGCTCCAGCTGATCCCGGGTAGTTTGGAGGTCAAGTCCTGTGTACCTTTCTTATGTGTACCTTCCCTGGTCGTCTTCCTGCGCTTGCTTCTCCCTCCTGCCTTGCGCCCTCAAACACAGAGACCTGAACCAGTGCCCACGGACCCTTTTGGGTGGCATAAAGCTCTATCCCTTAGTCCTTTGGGGTCACCTTCCAGTGAATTCGTGTGCGGATGTGGCCTCGATGCGTGCAGTCACCTCGGCCAATGGTTTTACTAGCAGAGTACATAGGTTCTTCTCCTCTAGCCTAGGGACCAGTCCCCGATTTGCGGCCAAGTCCTTTGACCCAAAGATTGTATGTGGAATAAGGCCATGGGAGGGTGTTGGACTTCCCGTGGTCTTTAGGACCCCTTGTGCCTTGGTCGACCTGCGCCGGCTCCAGACCACAGGTCTTTCCTCCTCAACTGCTCCTTCTAACTCTCTGACTTTCTCCACACTCCACTACTGTGTGTACCCACTCTTAAGACTCCACCCCCAGGCCTGGCTTTGGGTTTAACATGCCCTTGCCATATCTGATGAGGTGTTGCTGAGTGAGAGTGTCGTGTTTTGTGTGAACCGGTAGTGACCTCCTCCATTCCCAGGATGGAATACCACACCTCTGGATGAGGTGCAGTACCTCTGTGGCGATTGAAGCCTCAGGGGCGCCACACCTTTCCCAGACATTATAATGCACCTCTAGTTCTTCCCTTATACATTATGATCCCTATTTTTAGGTACTTATCATTATGAAAAAGCAGGACAATAACTAAAGTGGCTGCTTTTAACAGCTCTTGCATCACCCAACTTTCACAGACTTGTTCATAAAATGTGCTCTGTTACACATTAGTAGGTCTTTTACATGGGAAATTTTCATGTTTTCAGGATTACTACTTTTTATGTTTTAGTGGAAAGTTATAGGTCTATAGTTATATACAGTCATGAAAGTCAACATTATTCAATTAGTAAATGTACATAAAACGATCATGATTGGACAGTTGCTGGCAGTGCTCCGAGTACCTTCAATAGCACACCTAATACAGCCAAGCCGTCCGGATGCTTCACAGCCTCATCGAAGGATGGATACTTCTGTGCATTCCAGTGCACTATGTGCAACTTCAAAAGACAACATTTTTTTTAATATTTTATCGTTTCAACACTTGTTCTACAAGTACAATTTATAAAGTACATATATGTAACGACAAGGTTCATGTATAGTTAAATAGAATTTACCTAATATTGTTGTTATCATTAATCCTCCTAACTGGAAAATTGATTAATAATGCACAGTCAGCTGTTTTCAGAATTGCCTTATCACTTTGAGTAGAAAGATTGGTTGCTAGAAATATATTTCCTGAGAACCTTGTGATTGTCAAACATTGTATCCCTAGCAATTAATCTGTCTTTTGTATCAGTCGGTCATTATATCCCTAGCAGCCAATATGTCTTTTGAATGTGCATTCATCTCCCCTTCTGCGCTGTTTCTGGTGCCATACTAGTGTTGTTTCAGTACTCAAGATTCAATCCGACCTTGATGCTTCTTCCCCTATCGCAGCAATGCAATCTCAGAGACACAGAAAAAAACTGCAGCTGCATCTCCCTCCTCCCTGTCGTTTGTTTTCTATATTTTATTCTATATTACTCCAGGTTATTAAAGACAATGAAGGAGAAAAAAAACAATTTTAAAACAATAAAATAGCAGCTAGGGCTAAAACTCACAGTGAATCAGTGCCAAATTTGCAACAACATTTGCAAATATCACGTGGATTTTGTTGTGATTTGAAATGGCAAAAGCATGTGCGGACCTACCCTAAGTGGCACTGAATATCTAGACATAATTGCTCTTTGATTAGACATGAATCACATATATTACATAAGAAGCATGCCACTCTGATTGTGATGCAACACTAAATTGTTATCTTAACTAGTGTTGAGAGGACCCGGATCTGAAAAATCCGGATCCGCATGGTTCGAGGTTCCGATCCGAGTCCGACCAGTACCCGGGATCCGGGGTGCACGATCCGGATCCGTTTTTTGTTTTTTTTTCTCTCTCTCTCTCTCTCTCTCTCTCATAATGGTCAGACCATTGTCATTTGTAGCTTGCTCTGTGAATTGTGTGCCTCATGTTTTGCTGTCTAATACTTTGCTGCCTGACCTTTTCTGACTTTTCTTTTGACTCCTCTTTTGCCTAGCCCTTTTGTCTCTATATGTACTGTTTGGCTCTGAAAACGCACTGTAACCTGTTTACTCTTTTGCCTTAAGGCCGCTTTACATGCTATGACATCGCTAGCAATTACTAGCGATGTCGAGCGCGATAGCACCCGCCCCCGTCGTTGTAACGATATGTGGTGATCGCTCTCGTAGCGAACATTATCGCTACGGCAGCGTCACACGCACATGCCTGTGCAGCGACGTCACTGTGACCGGGAGACCTCCTCCTTTCTAAAGGGGCGTTTCATTCAGCGTCACAGCGACGTCGCAGCAGCGTCACTGAACCGCCGCCCAATAGAAAAGGAGGGGAGGAGATGAGCGGCCAGAACATGCCACCCACCTCCTTCCTTCCTCCTTTTCCGGTGGACGCAGGTAAGGAGATGTTTGTCGTTCCAGCAGCGTCACACATGGCAGTAACGACAAACAACATCGTTACTGCAGCAGCAACAATAATTGGGAAGGGACCCCCATGTCACCGATGAGCGATTTTGAATGTTTTTGCGACGATTCAAAATCGCTCATAGGTGTCACACGCAACGACATCGCTAAAGCGGCCGGATGTGCGTCACAAATTCTGTGACCCCAACAAGATCGCTTTAGCGATCTCGTAGCGTGTAAAGCCACTTTTATCCTTTTGCCTTTACGTACTCTCCTAGTATTTGATCTTAAACTCCTTGACACCTCTATCTCTTGGCTTGCCGTGGTTAAAACAGCCAGCGTCAGAGATACTCTGGCATCCGATACAAAATATTTAGGGTGGAAAAAGTTTGCAAAAAAGGTACCTTTATTATTTTACTATGTAGGACTCTGAACAGGTGGATTTTGGCTTTGATGCTTTGAACCAATTTTCTTGTGTTACCATAAGTGTAAGAGTGTTGAAAATGAATCCACCATCCTCCTCTCAAAGATTTCTGGCACCTGGACCATGTACTATACAGATAGGTGAGATCTTTCTACCCATAGATGGTGAGGAGCTAAGCACACCATAGGGAGTTTGTATGCTGATGCCTGAATGTGAAGAAGAATACCTCATCAGAGAAGACACAAAAAAAAGACTAGTGCCTGTGTGTGAGACTGATACATGCAAAATGTGAGAGTAGGCCTAAGAACAATAGAACATTGTTGTCATAGATTGATAGAGTAACAAGCACTGAGCAAGTGTGCTGTGTTGCATTGAGGAAAAGCAGCGATATTTGGCGCTAACGAATGACACAAGCCATTCAGCCCTCATTTGAAATGTCCTTTTACACAGACCAATGCCAAATGCATGGGAACACTTAACTAAAGGGGTGTTCTCTAGAGATAAGTGAACCCATGGAAGTTCGGTTTAGCCGGTTCAGCCGTACTTTAGATAATGCTCAGTTTGGGACCTGGACTTGACCTGAAGCCTAATGGAAGTCACTAATTGGGCAGTTCATGTCTCTGCCCATTTGCAGACAGCCATAAACAGAGCAGTTCCGGGGGTGGGTGGGCAGGTGTTTTACATATATTAGTTTATTTTTTTGTATACACTACATCTGATCATGCTGTTACGCCCAGTAGGAGCCATTCAAATCAAACACTGCAAGCAGCTCATCCTAGGCTGAGCACCAAGCGTACCAAAGTACAGCGATGCTTGGGCGAGTGGTGTTCATACGTAAAGCATCCGAACTCCAAAGCTGAACTGTATTTTTTTTTAAAGTCTGTGTTTGGTACGAACACCGAACCTCGGGTTTGCTCATCTCTAGAGTTCTCAAGTTCTTACATTTCTTTATTTAATTATACAGCATGAAAATAATAACATTTGTAATTTACTTGTTTTATTTATTTGGTATCACTCTTCTGGAATGAGAGATTTTATTTTTTATAGTGTACAGCTGGTTTCCATGGAGCCCGGCCTCTAGTGCCTGGCCAAGAATGCACCAATGGAAAGGAGTTAACATCCCAGTCAGCTCTCTCTAGTCCAGGGTTCCCCAACTCCAGTCCTCGAGGGCCGCCAACAGTGCATGTTTTCAGGATTTCCTTAGCATTGCATGGGTGTTGGAATCATCAACTGTGCAGGTGATTAAATTATCACATGTGCAATACTAAGGAAATCCTGAAAACATGTGTGACGCCCTGGGCAAGCCAGGGGTCACAGGTAACTACATCACCACACCCTACACCCCGGTTAGGCACATCAAAGCTAGACCAGAAATCCTTGTTGCCTTCCTCCAGGGGCTGATGTTCACACCAGGGGGTGGAGCCAGGCGGTTGGTCTCCACCCACCGAGGAGTACACAGTCCTGGAGGCGGGAAAAGAGCTCAGATTAGAGTAAAGCTAGGGAAGTGAAGGAGTAAAGAGTGTAGTTTGAGAAGCGAAAGTGTGAGTAAAGTGGTAGTAGAGCAAGCAGAAACTGACTGAGAGCGTCCGGGTGTGTGCCCCGGACAGTGACAGCAAGGTTAGCAGACGGCGGTGACCGTCTGCAGGAGTGGCCGATCAGAGTTGCCGAAAGGACCGTGGACGGGTGGTGGCCCGGTGGTACCAGAGCGGTACACAAAGTGAGGTCAGCACCATTGGCAGGGGCCTTTCGGATCCCGGCAAGGCTTGGAGTCGCCGTAATTTGCCAAATCCGTCAGTGAAGGGGACCTCCGGGTTTCCAAACAACCAAGTCCCGATTGAAGGCAAAAGTCCAACCGTGTGGGAGAGACACCGCCACCGCCAAGGCACCAGTTTCTCAGGGCTAGTGCCTGCGGGCAAAGAAGGGGCTCCTCCGGCCCATATCCAAGCCGGGGAGCGGGTTACCGGTGGGAACCCATCGCTACCAACCGAAGTACTAGGTGCAGGGAAAGAGACAGTCACCGTTAACTACCGGGGAAAAGCAACAGCAGCCGTCCGTGGGAACCGTCTTTCCAGCCGTGTGTTTTACCGTGAACTGTGTCAACGTCTCAGGCTGAGTGAGTACCACAGTGCCGTAAGGCACAGCGCTGCCCCCGCGACCCTGCACCTCTCCAGGCCCCATAGCCCGCCTGACACCCTGTCCAACCCCATCACCGGGACCATCAACCCCCTACCCACGGAGGGGAGGACTAACAACTTAGCTGCTCCAGTCACCGCTCCCGGGATCCCCGTTCAGAGCAGCGGTGGTGTCACTAAAATCACCACAACCGTGGGTGGTGTCACGGACAATCACCAAATTCCCCACCACCAAAACAAGCTACCCCCCTTTCACTCACGGGTGAGGAGCGCCGCTCGAGTCCCCGGGATCCGGCCCATCGCTCGAGCCACCGAGCAGCAGCCGCAGAGCAGCGGCGGCCGGACCCGAGCAGTGGGAGAGCGCAGCGTTGACACCCTCCTCCCCGCTCGCGACACATCCACTGTTGGCGGCCCTTGAGGACTGGAATTGGAGACCCATGCTCTAGTCTATTGATTCCTATACAGCATTTAGCTGCCCACCATCCCCACCTTCCCTCTCAACCCTTGAAGAGATTCAGTTATAAAACTCAAACCGAGAGCTGTGTGATTTTTCAAATGCCCTGTTATCTCTTCGTGTGAATACAATGATACTAAAACCAGGAAGAATGAGCTGCCAAAAACACAAAATCTTGAAAAAGGAAGTCCAGGAGGTGATGTATCAAGAACTGCGGTTTTATTAGTGAACACTTTACAAGATTTACAGACTTTTTCATCAGAACAAAACCACAGTGCCCAAATGACACGGTCAGCTTTCTGCTGACTCTGATCAGATGTTTCCAGTTTGGACCACTCCCAGTCCCTATATCTACCCTTTGCTACCAGCAGAGGGTGCCGGTTATTCTTCATTCATTAGGATTCTGGTGTTGTAGGAGGAAGGAGCTGCTGAAACCCTCACTTGGAGTTGCTGTCGTGGCTGCAGTCTCAGTCCTGACTGCAGCAGTTTGTTGTGGTGTTTTCCCCCTGTCTGTCTTCCTTTCCTGGTGTATTGTTTTAGTGTAGCGGTGAGGCTAGCATCCATCACCTACTCACTCCCTAGCCAGGGACTATTGTAGGGTCATCTCAGAGCATCAGGTTCTGGCTTGGCGACAGGGGAGGAACCGGCATAGGGACTGGCTAGGAGTGCAGAGTACAGCAGCAGGTAACTGAGGAGGTGCCGATCTTCTCTCTCAGTAGCGCTAGGGCCTACCCCTGTTAAAGTGTCCCCGGTGTACCCCTTGCTTGTCATGGTTTTACCCCTGTTTTGTTGTGTATTTGGCCCAATGACGAACCTCCGTTAGTCCATGTGTGATACCAAACCTGCAAGCTACACTTATTGGCAGCTTTCTATTCACACGTGCATATGTAAAAAGCTGTCAATCAGTGGTGGGGAGCGGTTACACAAAGCTAAAGAATATGGAGGATTTTACTGGGCAGCAGATTTATTAGCCCTCTCTGATAATCTCCTGCTCAAAAAAGTGATTTTATCAAAACTACAGCAAGCAGCCCAGTAAGTGACACATTGCTGGAATCAAGTTTTTTTTGTCTCACCACCATGCTGCGCTGAGATTAAGTGGCAAAAATACCTGGTGACAGATTTCCTTTAAGAATTAGATTATTGAGGAAATATATTGTGCTTAAAGGAAGCTATGGAGAAAATCAAGGTCGTCTTTTTCTTTTTTTTTTTTTCCTTTTCTTGTCTATAAGTGATGTGGTGCAAAACAGGTTTTTCTGGTAAATCTACGGTAGCAAAAAGAATGAATGAACGCTGGTCTGGTCATGAAAGCTGATCTATCATCGTTTTTCTCCTATGAAATAGACCAAGTGCATTGCACAGGTGCAGGTGATGTTGGGGTCACTCCACCACTTATAAATTGCAGTATTTTTGGGATTGGAAGTTGAATTCTTTACTGCTGCCGGTGTAAATTAAGCTTGCCGTCTAGGCTGAGAGGAGTTCCACATTATTGAATCTGCAGCAGTCAAGCCGATCATTTTCCTCGTCTTTTTTTTTTTGGTGGGACCCAAATGATGTCTTACCTCAGCAGGGTATTGGTGTCCATCTATCACATGCTCAGAGCCATCGCCATCAGAAGAGCCCCAGTGAAAATGGAACTGACGTAAACGATAATAACCGGTCAACGGTCCACCACTTATAACTAAAACACAAAGATATTGCAGTCAAACGGAATATAAAATCATGTGTCTTTCTCCAAAATGATGACTGTTAATAGCATTTACACATGACAAGAAGGATGAGCACGTAATAACTATGAATAATGCTGCAGCAATTGTGATATTGCAGGGTAAAGCTTATAATCATAATCCCAAAATAACCGAATTGGTCATTATTAGACATTCTATGGAATACAATCAGAGCCCACAATATTTCATCCATCATTTAAAGGGTGCTTTACACGCTGCAACATCGCTAACGATATATCGTCGGGGTCATGTCGTTAGTGACGCACATCCGGCGTCGTTAACGACATCGCAGCGTGTGACACCAAGGAGCGACGATCAACAATCACAAAAATGTCAAAAATCGTTGATCGTTGACACGTCGCTCCTTTTCATAATATCATTGGTGGTGCATGCCACTGGTTGTTTGTCGTTCCTGCAGCACCACACATCGCTATGTATGACACCACATGAACCACGAACATCTCCTTATCTGCGTCCACAAGCAATGAGGGAGGAAGGAGGTGGGCGGCATGTTCCGGCCGCTCATCTCCGCCCCTCCTCTGCTATTGGGCGGCCGCTTAGTGACGCCGCAGTGACGTCGCTATGACGCCGAACGCACCTCCCCCTTGAAGGAGGGATTGTTCGGCGGTCACAGCGACATCTCTGAAAAGGTATGTGCGTGTGACGCTGCCGGAGCGATAATGTTCGCTACGGCAGCGATCACCAAATGTCACACGAACGACGGGGACGGGTGCTATCGCGCACGACATCGCTAGCGATGTCACAGCGTGTAAAGCACCCTTAAGTCTACACTGTCAGGACATAAATGTGAGACAGTCATATAGAGTAGGATGTATGGCTGCTGATGTCACAAACCCACACAGGGGTATGTGAATGTAAAGTCCGCCAACGGGGAGGCATCATTGCTGCAGTGTGAAAATGTCATAAAATCAATGTATTCTATAGACCTACCACTGGTGGACACAGACAGAAGACGCCCCTCTGTGCAAGTGTCGCAGGCGGAGGAGGGGACGCCGCGCTCTCCCACTGCTCGGGTCCGGCTGCCGCGGCTGCCGCGGCCTGCCGCTGCTCGGTGGCTCGAGCGATGGGCCGAATCCCGGGGACTCTAGCGGCGCTCCTCGCCCGTGAGTGAAAGGGGGGATTGGGTGAGGGGATTGTTTATTGTCCGTGACGCCACCCACGGTTGTGGTGATTGAGGGTACACCACCGCTGCTCTGGCTGGGGGATCCCGGGAGTGATGGTATGGAGCAGCCAGTTGTTGTGTTGCCCCTCCATGGGTAGGGGTTGGTGATCCCGGGGCCCAGTGATGGAGTTGGGGATGGTGGACAGGCGGGCTATGGGGCCTGTGGAGGTGCAGGGGCGCAGGGGCAGCGCTGTGCCGCACGGCACGGAGGTACTCACTCAGCCAGTCAACACGACACAGTTCTCGGTAAAAAAACGGCTGGTTGGACGGGTCCCTCAGACGGTTACGTTGCCGATGTCCCCTACAGTTGACGGTGACGATCTCTTCCCTGCACCTATGTGTTGTTGTTTGGTTGCGATGGGTTCCCACCGGTAACCCGCTCCCCGACTTGGATATGAGCCGGAGGAGCTCCACTCTTGCCCGCAGGCGCTGGCCCTGGGAAACTGGTGCCTTGGCGGTGGCGGTGTCTCCCCTCTACGGTTGGACTGTTGCCTTCAAACGGGACTTGGTTGTTGGGAGACAGTCGTCCCCTTCACTGACGGATTTGGCAAATTGTGGCGACTCCTAGCCTTGCCGGGATCCGAAAGGCCCCTGCCCTGGTGCTGACTAATCTTCGTATACCGCTCCGGTACTGCCGGGTCACCACCCGTCCACGGTCCTTTCGGCAACCTCCAATCAGTCTCGCCTGCAGACGGTCACCGCCATCTGCCAACCTTGCTGTCTCAGTCCGGGGCACACACCCGGACCAACTTCAGGCTTCTTGCTGTCACTTTCTCTTGCTCCTTTACCACTTCCTTCCACTTCACTTTTTACTCCTTCACGTCCCTAGCTGGACTGCCTGGTTTTCCCGCCTCCAGAGCTGTGAACTCCTCGGTGGGTGGAGCTAACCGCCTGGCCCACCCCCTGGTGTAGACACCAGCTCCTGGAGGAAGGCAACAAGGATTTTAGTTTTGACTTAGTGTGTACCTGCAGGGAATGTGGGGTGCGTGTTGTGTTGTGACCTGTGACCCCTGGCTTGCCCAGGGCGTCACATTCCCCCTTACCAAAATGCAGACCGTCTTCGGGCTGCCCGTCAAACACCGGTTTTATTTTCCTTTTTGTTTTCTGTAAAAATAGAAAAACGGTAACATATTTACAACTTATGGCATCATCCCACATCGGGAGGTTAAATTCTTAAACGTTGCAAACGGTTTACGTTTACGGTCTCCGCTCTCTCCCACCCAAGCAACCTGGCCCTGATGCTGCCCCTAAAACCCAGGCAGCACCCCCCTTGACCCAAGTCCAGCACAAGTTACCCGAGCGGGATCTGTCCTTCCCCTCCAGAGGGTAGCCACCGGTTCCTGTGGTGGCTGGGCCCCAGTCGGCTCTACTGCGGGCCCTCCATCCAACCTGCCTCTCCGGAGGCGGCAACTGCGGAAACAGTAACGGTAAAACAACTTATTTACATGCCACTAATGTTTGTGGTTGCCCTGCAAGTTCACGGGCTTGTCCATGGAAAGTTCTCCATGCAACCTTTAAACAATCCCCACGGGGACAATGGTGCCGGCAACGGCTGGTTTTCCAAATCACGGTGAATCAGGTGACTGTTCGGTAATCATTTTATCATCATCTTGCAAACTTTCAAACTTTTCAAACAAAACTCAGTGGTGGTCCCAACGGGGACTGGACAACGGTGCTCCGCTGCCATTACTGGGCATTTTCGTCCTCCTCACCCGGCTCAGGGTGGAAGAACACGGGCACCAGCCCCTCCAGTGCATAGCAAGCACGGCGTGGAAGGGCCGCCCGATACCCGTTGTTTCCATTTCGGGGGACATACGTGGCCTCCATGCCATGCAGGGCAACGACCCCCTCATCCTCCTCCGAAACGGGTTCGGTATCAGGCCCAGAGTCACCATCGTCCGTCCCTGCGTCAGGCAGGTTGCCGCCAGCTGCCACAGCTTCCGGGCTTGCCACTCTTTCCGCCGCGGTCACAGAGGGGTATACGCCCGACGGGCCAGGTGCAGTGCGATGCACGAGCAAGGAGGGCGGAGGTGGCGTGGGGGCCAGGGGTAGACCGGGTCCCTCAGCCGCAGCGGCCGGTCCCTCGGGGACACAGGGGCGTGGGTCACTCACCAGCTCCTCCATCATGGCCTCCATTCCATACACTCGCGCAAGAGCAGCTATCGCCTCCACCTCTGCGGTCCACTGCTCCATTAGTCCGCAGATCTGGCTCCGGTAGTGACGGCAGATCGCCACCGTCTGGGCCCTCAGCCATGCCGCTGTTCCGGGCACCAGCTCGGTAGCCTCCGCATAACTAGGTGGGGTGGACATTCCTTGCCAGGGTCGGCGGACTGTGGGGGTCTCAGCGTTTCTGCTTGTACCGCCACCCTCACATGCATCCAGCCGCCATCGCGTCCCCCTTAGCTTCTTTCCGGCCCCTCCTCTATCGGGGCGGGGTCTTGCCCTTCGCGCCTCCACTACTCGAGAAGACGCTCGAGCTGGGGCTTTTCGCGCCAAAGATGGCGGCTTCTGAAATTTTCTGGCCGGACACCTCCGGCGGTAACAAGGCGCACCTCTACCAGACGGCAGATCGGTAAGATCCTGTTCGTGACGCCAAGTTGTCGCGGATGGAGGAGGGGACGCCGCGCTCTCCCACTGCTCGGGTCCGGCTGCCGCGGCCTGACGCTGCTCGGTGGCTCGAGCGATGGGCCGAATCCCGGGGACTCTAGCGGCGCTCCTCGCCCGTGAGTGAAAGGGGGGATTGGGTGAGGGGATTGTTTATTGTCCGTGACGCCACCCACAGTTGTGGTGATTGAGGGTACACCACCGCTGCTCTGGCTGGGGGATCCCGGGAGTGATGGTATGGAGCAGCCAGTTGTTGTGTTGCCCCTCCGTGGGTAGGGGTTGGTGATCCCGGGGCCCAGTGATGGAGTTGGGGATGGTGGACAGGCGGGCTATGGGGCCTGTGGAGGTGCAGGGGAGCAGGGGCAGCGCTGTGCCGCACGGCACGGAGGTACTCACTCAGCCAGTCAACACGACACAGTTCTCGGTAAACAAACGGCTGGTTGGACGGGTCCCTCAGACGGTTACGTTGCCGATGTCCCCTACAGTTGACTGTGACGATCTCTTCCCTGCACCTATGTGTTGTTGTTTGGTTGCGATGGGTTCCCACCGGTAACCCGCTCCCCGACTTGGATATGAGCCGGAGGAGCTCCACTCTTGCCCGCAGGCGCTGGCCCTGGGAAACTGGTGCCTTGGCGGTGGCGGTGTCTCCCCTCTACGGTTGGACTGTTGCCTTCAAACGGGACTTGGTTGTTGGGAGACAGTCGTCCCCTTCACTGACGGATTTGGCAAATTGTGGCGACTCCTAGCCTTGCCGGGATCCGAAAGGCCCCTGCCCTGGTGCTGACTAATCCTCGTATACCGCTCCGGTACCGCCGGGTCACCACCCGTCCACGGTCCTTTCGGAAACCTCCAATCAGTCTCGCCTGCAGACGGTCACCGCCGTCTGCCAACCTTGCTGTCTCAGTCCGGGGCACACACCCGGACCAACTTCAGGCTTCTTGCTGTCACTTTCTCTTGCTCCTTTACCACTTCCTTCCACTTCACTGTTTACTCCTTCACGTCCCTAGCTGGACTGCCTGGTTTTCCCGCCTCCAGAGCTGTGAACTCCTCGGTGGGTGGAGCCAACCGCCTGGCCCAGCCCCTGGTGTGGACACCAGCTCCTGGAGGAAGGCAACAAGGATTTTAGTTTTGACTTAGTGTGTACCTGCAGGGAATGTGGGGTGCGTGTTGTGTTGTGACCTGTGACCCCTGGCTTGCCCAGGGCGTCACACAAGATCAATATATGGGCCCTTTACAGGCCAAAAGCGCATCATACTGCCATTCCACCTGCTTTAGAGGTAGAAATGGGCCCTTTTAGCCCTTGGGCCCCTGTGCGGCTGCACTAATGATATGTCTGCGCCTGAGATATACGGTGTATCTCCAGGTGCCTACCATGTTAAAGAGGAACACCAAAGATTTTTTTTTAATAAAAATTCATTAGAAAAAAATTGTGGTGAGCTACATTGCTAAGTATTACAGAGGGAATGCTTCCAGGAGTCAACATGCTGCTGTGTGACGCCCTGGGCAAGCCAAGGGTCACAGGTCATCACACCACCACACCCTACATCCCAGTTAGGAACACCAAAGCTACTAAAATCCTTGTTGCCTTCCTCCAGGGGCTGATGTTCACACCAGGGGGTGGGCCAGGTGGTTAACTCCGCCCACCGAGGAGTACACAGCCCTGGAGGCAGGAAGAACCAGGCAGTTCAGTTAGGGAAGTGAAAGTAGAAGGAAGTGGTAGAGGAGCTAAGTGAAAGTGAAGTGGTAGTGGAGCAAAGAAGAAAAGAGTAAAAGTGAGCGTAGAAAGCCCTGAAGTTGGTCCGGCTAAGTGCAGGACAGTGTCAGCAAGGTCAGCAACAGCGGTGATTGTCTGGAGGGGGACTGCTCGGAGGTTGCTGGAAGGACCGCGGACGGGTAGTGGCCCGGCGGTCTGGAGCAGTATACGAAGGACAGTCAGCACCAGGGCAGGGGCCTCTCGGACTCCGGCAAGGCTAGGAGTCGCCATAATTTGTCAAATCCGTCAGTGAAGGGGACGATCCCCCAACAACTAAGTCCCGACTGAAGGCAAAAGTCCAACCATTAAGGAGGAACACCGCCACCGCCAGGGCACCAGTTCCTCGGGGCCAGTGTCTGCGGGCAAAGCAGGGCTCCTCCGGCCCATATCCAAGCCGGGGAGCGGGTTACCGGTGGGAACCCATCACTACCAACACAGAAACACTAGGTGCAGGTCAAAGGGACATCACCGTTACCTACTGGGAGAGCAAGTGCAGCCGTCCGTGGGAACCGTCTTTCCAGCCGTGTGGTTTACCGTAAAACTGTGTCAACGTCTCAGGCTGAGTGAGTACCACAGTGCCGCAAGGCACAGCGCTGCCCCCGCGTCCCTGCGCCCACCAAGCCCTGCATCTCCCATCTCACCACTGGGCCCCGGGATCACCAACCCCTACCCACGGAGGGGCAACACAACAACTGGCTGCTCCATACCACCCTTCCCGGGATCCCCATACAGAGCAGCGGTGGTGCCAACAAATCACCACAACCGTGGGTGGCGTCACGGACAATAAACCATCCCCACATCCAACAACCCCCTTTCACTCACGGGTGAGGAGCGCCGCTAGAGTCCCCGGGATCCGGCTCACCGCTCGAGCCACCGAGCAGGAGCAGGCCGCAGCAGCCGCGGCAGCCGGACCCGAGCAGCAGTGGGAGAGCGCGGCGTCCCCTCCTCCGCCCGCGACAACTTGGCGTCACGAACAGGATCTTACCACTCTGCCGTTGGGTAGAGGTGCGCCTTGTAACCGCCGGAGGTATCCGGCTGAAAATTTCCAGAAGTCGCCATCTTTGGCGCGAAAAGTTCCCGCTCGAGCGTCTTCTCGAGTAGCAGAGGCGCGAAGGCCAAAACTCCGCCCCAATAAAGGAGGGGCCGGAAAGAAGCTAAGGGGGACGGAAGCAAGATGTCTGCGCCCGACGGAGCCGCTGGAGGAGCGGTGGTCGCAGCCGCAGTGGCACCCGCGGATGGGAATGGGCCTGCCCAGGTCCCGGCCGCACTGGCGGGAGGTGCCGCGGCCCCCGCGCTCGCTCAGGTCATGCCGTTCTCCTTGCCCTATGCGCCCGGAGCTGCCTGGCTACCGCAGTATGACGGGAAACCGGATGCCTTACAGGCCTTCCGGAAAAAGCTTAACCCGTTGCTAGAACTGTACCCCCTGACTGATAAGCAACGTGCAGCGATAGTGCTAGGCCAGTTAACCGGTGCGGCTGAGCAGGAAGCGGAGACCTGGGCCGAGGGGGACCGGCTCTCTGTAGCCACCATCTTTGAGAAGCTACAGACTGCCTTTGAGACCCGGACTGAAGCTGAGCTGAGGATGCAGTTTTACCAGTGCCGGCAACGGGCTGTGGATAGCATTCGGGACTATGCTTTACGTCTGCAAACCGCCCTCCGCACGCTGAAGCGGGTGAACCCTATTAATGAGGCGGATAGCAACAAGATGTTAGTAGAGCAATTTGCGCAGGGGATGAGGTCCCCTGAAGATCGTAAACAACTCCGGCTGTGGGCCCTGGAACACCCTGATGTGGACTTTGCTGTGTTAAAGGAACGGGCCATTAAAGCACTACAGCCCCCAGCCTCAGAAGCCCTGGAGCCAGCCCCGTGGCCCATCGAGACAGCTCCCGTGGTGGTGGCCCCTGCCCTATCAACCTCTCCAACACCTGCAGCCCCAAGCAGCACTATGGAGGAACTTGCAGCCCAGGTCCGTCGCATGGACGGAGACCTCGCCAAGATTCTTGCTGCTCTCCAACCGTTGACCACATCTCAGCCTTCAGCACCGATACAGCTTGCCGACAGCCCTGAAGATGTCCCCTGGATGAAGCGGAGAAGTAATAGCAACCCGCGGGGCAGGCCTCCCATCTGCTACAAGTGCCGTAAGCCTGGGCATTACATCCGAGAGTGCCCGTTAAACGAGCAACCCCTGGGGCCCCGGGCCAACCCTCAGGAGTAGTACCCCGAGGCCCCCCGGACTGGCGGGACCGGTATATCGGGGCCCGACCCATCATTCCCGTGGTTGTGGACGGCATACCGGTGATGGCTCTCTTGGACACTGGATCCCAGGTAACTACCATACCTTATACGTTGTACCAGCGGTATTGGGGGATAGACGAGCTGGCACCCCCAGATACTAGTATAACGCTAATTGCTGCCAATGGACTCCCATTGACCCAAGTGGGGTATAAACAGGTGGCTATGACGGTAGGGCAAGCTGAACTGCAACACCAGGGTATGATTGTGATCATGAATGAACCCAGTGATCATAACCCGAAGATAGTGCTAGGAACCAATGTGATGGAGCACTGTATGGGTGATGTGTTAGCCCTACTGCAGCAGCTGGCCGCCACAGCGGCGGGGAGCCGACAGAGAGCTGTGCAGCGAGAAATCCGAGCCTTGATGTACCGCCAGCATGTAAACTCAACAGGAGGAGAGATTGGTGGAGTGAGAGTGATGGATGTGGCCCCGTTGCTTGTGCCCCCTAGGAGTGAGATGATGATCTGGTGTAGAACAGCGGTAGGGCCTCAGGGGCGTGACTACCCTGCCATGATGGAGCCCATACCCTCTGAGCACTGGCCCACGGTAATGGCCGCCCGAGGGGTGGTAGACGTGAAGAAGGGGAGAGTGCCCGTGAGGGTGTTGAACTGTGGGGAGGAAGAAGTCAGGCTTCCCCGGTATGCCACCATTGCCAAGCTCCTCACCCTAGATCCCCACAACATCCATGAAGCCAGTCCCTCCGTCCCCCCACCTACTACCAGCACTTCCCCGCTGCAAGGGGAGGTAAATGAGTGGCACCAACAGCTACACGTGGGCACTGACGATACCCCTACACATCACAAAGCAGGGGTATACAGGGTGGTGCGGGAGTACGAACAGGTTTTCAGCAAACACCCACTAGACTTCGGGCAGATCAAGGGGGTTCAACACCATATCCCCACCGGGGAACACCCCCCTATCAAAGAGAGGTACAGGCCTATTCCCCCTGCACATATCAGTGTGCCAAAGATATCTTGAGGAATATGAAGGAGGCAGGGGTTATTCGGGACAGCTGTAGTCCCTGGGCCGCTCCGTTGGTACTGGTCAAGAAGAAGGATGGTACCATGCGGATGTGTGTGGACTACCGGAAGATTAATCAGATAACCCATAAAGATGCCTACCCACTGCCCTGGATTGAAGAGTCTTTGGCCGCGCTGAGAACTGCAAATTACTTCTCTACCCTTGACCTCACCAGTGGGTACTGGCAAGTGGCCGTGGCCCCGGAAGATCGGGAGAAAACCGCCTTCACCACCCCGATGGGGCTCTGTGAATTTAATAGTATGCCGTTCGGGCTGTGCAATGCCCCAGGAACCTTCCAACGGCTGATGGAGTGCTGTCTGGGACACCTAAACTTCGAGACCGTCCTATTGTACTTGGATGATGTGATTGTTTACTCCCAGACGTATGAAGCCCATCTGGAGCACCTGGCCAAAGTGTTTGCGTCCCTTGCCAAATACGGGATGAAGCTGAAGCCCTCTAAGTGCCACCTGCTGAAACCCAGAGTGCAGTACCTGGGGCACGTGGTGAGTGCAGAAGGTGTTGCCCCTGACCCTGAGAAGATCACTGCCATCCAGGGCTGGCCAAAACCAACCACCGTGAGGGAAGTAAGGCAGTTTCTGGGTCTGGTGGGGTACTACCGGCGCTTTATTAAAGGGTACACGAAGATGGCTGCCCCCATGCAAGATCTCCTCGTGGGACAGACCAAAGGTGGTAGACCCATCGGAGCCCCACTGGTGTGGGAAGAAAAGCATGAGGAATCCTTCTGCCAGCTGAAAGCGGCCTTGACCGGAGAAGAGGTCCTGGCGTATCCCGACTATGGCTGCCCATTCATCCTCTACACAGACGCCAGCAATGTGGGGCTAGGAGCAGTCCTGTCCCAGGTCCAGGATGGGAAAGAGAAAGTGATTGCTTATGCTAGCCGGAAGCTTTGGCCAACTGAAAGGAATCCGGAGAATTACAGCTCCTTCAAGCTCGAGCTTCTGGCATTGGTATGGGCTATCACGGAGAGGTTCCGTCACTACTTGGCCGCAGCAAAATTCACCGCTTTCACGGACAACAATCCGTTGACTCACCTGGATACGGCCAAGTTGGGCGCGTTGGAGCAGCGGTGGGTGGCCCGGCTAGCCAACTATGACTTCACCATCAAGTACCGTGCTGGTCGTGTCAACATTAATGCTGATGCACTCTCCCGAATGCCCCATTTGTCAGAAGAAGGGTGCGAGGATGATGACCTCGAGGAGATCGAGTTGCCTGCATTTCACCGGCCCCCAACCGAGAGGATACAGGTACACCAACAACGGGTGGACTTGGACCCACGGCCCAGTCAAGAGTGGCAGGAAGCTCAAAACCAGGCGCCAGCTGTCCGCCTCGTCAAGACCCTGGTGGAACAAGGTGCTGTTGGGATAGATCCTGCCGCCCCGGCTGAAGCCCAGCGCTTGTGGAAAGAACGGAAGCGGCTGTATCTACATCAAGGGAAGCTGTACCGTGAGCTGATCAACCTGAAGACTCATGAGAAAATCTGCCAGTTGGTTATTCCCCAAGCTGATGTGGCTACTGTTTTGCGGGCATACCATGATGGTGCCGGGCACTTCGGGTGGAAAAAGCTGGAGATGCTGTTGAGAGAGCGGTTCTACTGGAGTGGGATGCGGGAGTCGGTAGAAGCCTGGTGCCGGGAGTGTGGCCCTTGCACGCTGAGGAGGAAGGACGAGACCAGCCAGAGGGCACCTCTGCACCCAATCATCACACATCAGCCGCTGGAACTGGTCGCCCTAGATCGTGTCAAGCTCGCCCCCAGCCGAAGTGGGTACGCCTACACGTTGACCATCGTAGACCACTATTCAAGATTCATGGTGGTTGTCCCCGTCAAGGACCTAACTGGCAGAACTGCTGCTCGAGCTTTCCAGGCTTATTTCTGCCGCCCACATGGATATCCAGAAAAAGTGCTTACTGACCAAGGCCCGGCTTTTGAAGCGGAGGTGTTCCACGAGTTTTGCCAGTTGTACGGCTGTAAGAAGATCCGGACCACCCCTTACCATGCCCAGACCAACGGCATGTGTGAGAATATGAACCACTTGGTCCTGGGACTCCTCAAGACGTTACCGCTGGCAGAGCGGAACCTGTGGCCGGAGAAGCTACCCGACTTGGTCGATATGTACAACAATATGCCGTCCAGCTCGACAAAGTGCACCCCAGCATACCTAATGAGGGCTCGTCCCGGCCGCCTGCCGGTGGACCTGGAAATAGGGTTGGAGTCCCCGGAAGCACTCCCTTCAACAGCTGAATGGGAAACTTGGCGGAGAGCACAATACCGGAAGATTCAGGAATATGTGGAGAAGAACTTAAGTCGAAGTCGAGAACAGCAAGAGCAGCGATTCAACCAGAAAGCGTCTGCGGGCCCTTTCCAGCCAGGAGATGTGGTGTTAAAGCGGAAGAGGAAGACCCACAAGCTGGATGATCAATGGGAACCAATTCCATACGTCATACAACCCACAGGGTGGGAAGATGGGAAGGCCTACCAGATCAGTCGTGACCAAGGGGGCACTTTGGCCACGGTTTCCCGGGACCATCTGAAAAGGTGCCCACCAGCATTGAGGGCAACGGCAGACGAACCAGTTCCTCCACCAGCAGAGAAGGAAAAAGAGGTGATCCACACTGTGATGGGTGACTTCCCAGCAGACTGGCCTACACAGAATGGCGCGGTGATTCTTCCAGTGATACTGTTCCCACAACCTGTGGATGAAGAAGTGGTGGAAGCGGTCGACCGTGAGCCAGAACCAGTGCCAGTGCCCAGGGATGAACCTGTACCCAGCTCCCCTATGCCTCCGCCTGCCCCACACGATAGAAGGGAAGAGGAACCGGTTGTTCCCTCTGCCCCACTGCATAGCCCCACTGACACCGGACCCCGAACGTCCACCCGTCCCAACCTAGGTAGACCCCCACTTAGGTACAGGGAGACTGTCCTTTAAAGAGGGGGGTCAGGAAGTCTGTGTGAGTTGATGTTTAAAAGTTTGAAAGTTTTGAAAATTGATGAAAAATGATGATTACCGTGTACTTCACCTGATTAACAGTGATTGAACCGGCCGGAGCCGGCACCGTTGTCCCCGTGGGGACCGTTTAACAAGTTAGCATGGGGACTATCCATGGACAAGCCCGTGAACTTGCAGAGCAACCACAAACGTTAAGTGGCTTGTAAATATGTTGTTTTACCGTACCGTTTTCCGCAGTTGCCGCCTCAGGAGAGGCAGGTTGGAGGGAGGGCCCTCAGCAGAGCAGGCTGGGGCCCAGCCACCAAAGGAACCGGTGGCTACCCTCTGGAGGGGAAGGACAGATCCCGCTCGGGTAACTGGTGCTGGACTGTGGGTCAAGGGGTGCTGCCTGGGCTTTAGGGGCAGCATCAGGGCCAGGTTGCTTGGGTGGGAGAGAGCGGAAACCGTACCCGTAAAACCGTTTAGTAACGTTTAAGAAATGTGCCTCCCGTTGTGGGATGATGTTATGCTTTATATGTTACTTTTTATACTTTTACAGAAAATAAAACCGGTGTTGGACGGGCAGCCCGCGGACGGTCTGCATTTTGCTAAGGGGGAATATGACGCCCTGGGCAAGCCAGGGGTCACAGGTCATCACACCACCACACCCTACATCCCAGTTAGGAACACCAAAGCTACTAAAATCCTTGTTGCCTTCCTCCAGGGGCTGATGTTCACACCAGGGGGTGGGCCAGGCGGTTGGCTCCGCCCACCGAGGAGTACACAGCCCTGGAGGCGGGAAGAACCAGGCAGTTCAGTTAGGGAAGTGAAAGTAGAAGGAAGTGGTAGAGGAGCTAAGTGAAAGTGAAGTGGTAGTGGAGCAAAGAAGAAAAGAGTAAAAGTGAGCGTAGAAAGCCCTGAAGTTGGTCCGGCTAAGTGCAGGACAGTGTCAGCAAGGTCAGCAACAGCGGTGATTGTCTGGAGGGGGACTGCTCGGAGGTTGCTGGAAGGACCACGGACGGGTAGTGGCCCGGCGGTCTGGAGCAGTATACGAAGGACAGTCAGCACCAGGGCAGGGGCCTCTCGGACCCCGGCAAGGCTAGGAGTCGCCATAATTTGCCAAATCCGTCAGTGAAGGGGACGTCGATCCCCCAACAACCAAGTCCTGACTGAAGGCAAAAGTCCAATCATTAAGGAGGAACACCGCCACCGCCAGGGCACCAGTTCCTCGGGGCCAGCGTCTGCAGGCAAAGCAGGGCTCCTCCGGCCCATATCCAAGCCGGGGAGCGGGTTACCGGTGGGAACCCATCGCTACCAACACAGAAACACTAGGTGCAGGTCAAAGGGACATCACCGTTACCTACTGGGAGAGCAAGTGCAGCCGTCCGTGGGAACCGTCTTTCCATCCGTGTGGTTTACCGTAAAACTGTGTCAACGTCTCAGGCTGAGTGAGTACCACAGTGCCGCAAGGCACAGCGCTGCCCCCGCGTCCCTGCGCCCACCAAGCCCTGCATCTCCCATCTCATCACTGGGCCCCGGGATCACCAACCCCTACCCACGGAGGGGCAACAAAACAACTGGCTGCTCCATACCATCCTTCCCGGGATCCCCATACAGAGCAGCGGTGGTGCCAACAAATCACCACAACCGTGGGTGGCGTCACGGACAATAAACCATCCCCACACCCAACAACCCCCTTTCACTCACGGGTGAGGAGCGCCGCTAGAGTCCCCGGGATCCGGCTCACCGCTCGAGCCACCGAGCAGCAGCAGGCCGCAGCAGCCGCGGCAGCCGGACCCGAGCAGCAGTGGGAGAGCGCGGCGTCCCCTCCTCCGCCCGCGACAGCTGCACAGAAAGGAATTTTACCACAATGGAAAAGAATATCTGCTGATTCGGCAGAACAATGTGCATGGATCAGTCACTGGATATGGCATAAATATCTGACAGATCTGGGTCTCCCTTTTGGAATCTGTGTTTATCTCCAGGACAAGAGCCTCCACTGAAAGAAGAGAGTGACTATGAGATAGAGCAGCACAGTGAGGATTACCATTTCCACAACTCCAATCACTTCTATGGGCGTTACTGACACAATGAAGCAATAGTTAGGCTGTTTCCAAAACTCCGAGCTCAGCAGTGGGAACAATTATCCAAGATTTTAATTAATTTTGAATATTACTATTAAATATTCAGTTTCCAACAATCAAGAGACCTAGTTTTTTTTCACTGGTACAGAACTGTTAGACCTACTGTCTCGGCAAATGCTGAGATGGATCTAGGTTTTCTGGTAGCTGGAGTAAGAATTCAGTTTAATGCCCTCCTCCCTTCCCAAGCAGTTTAAGTAGTTGCTGTCACTGCATAGGATAGGGGACTATACCAGCCATATAGGATAACACACAGGAGGGGGAAGGAATGCCTTATAGCTAGGGAAAAGGGGGAAGTGGGGACTCTTGACAAGACCCTGCAGCTCACCCCTCACTGTTCTCAACAACCCACTGAGCTGGAACCTGAGGCCCTAATGACGCACCCTAGGGCCTTGGGGTACTCGGTCCCGGGCCTTGAGTCACAGGAATGTGTCACGGGGGTGGCCGATGCCCGCTTCTGTGACCCTGGGGGTTGCTTAAAAAAGGGGGAAAAATAAAAAGGGAAATAAGAAAGAATAAAATGTTTTTCGTGATGCCACTTGCAGTATGCGGCTATGTGGGGAAATCCACTGCTGCAAAGTCTCTCACTGCTGGGACTGGTGGTATTAAAGAGGTTGTCCAGTTACCAAAACTGATTTTTTTTTCTCTCATAAATCTTGCTAATAGGTGCCTCTCCACACATCTATTATGTTTTTTCAGCAATATCACCTTTTATCGTGCTCTAGCAGCACATCCTCATTGCTGGCTCCAGCTCTGATGGGGTTAATCTCTCTTCTGACTTCCTGGGTTCAGTTACTACAACTCCCATAATTGTTTGTGGCTCTAGGGCTGTATCTAATACACCCACTGTATCTAACACACCCACTCAGCTCTCCTCTCCACCCAAAGACTCCTCCCTGCCTCTTCCCTGTGGATGCACTGAGAGCAATCACAGCAGAGACAGCCAAAGCTCCCAGCTCTGCACAACCAGGGGAAGAAAGCAGCTATCTTCTGCTTGTTCTCATATAGTTCATAATGTGTGTGTGTGTGTGTGTGTGTGTGTGTGTGTGTGTGTGTGTACAGAAATTATGATTATTAGCCGACGCAACATGTGAAAAAAATGATTGGGGAAAAAAAATGAAAGGGTCATTATATTGCTTTTTTCCCTCTTGCCTAGTCTGTGTGTCGTCCGTATCATCCGTGTGGCATGCATTTTGCAGGCTACTTTCACATCAGTGTTTTTTTGCCAGTAGGCAAAAAACCGCAAACCGCATATGACTGGATCCTGTGGATTAAATGTGCAGCGCATGCAACCGTTATTTTACCGAATCCTTCTGCAGCGGGACACAGAATTTATCGGCCGGCACTGGAGTCAGCTGACTCCTGATCTCACAGCCCGCACACGCTGCGATGGATACAGGTTAACAACAGTATCTGCCTGCTGCCGATCACATGTGACCGTGTGCAGGCTGTGTAGCCAGGAATTTAGCTGAGTTCAGATCAGCAGACTCCAGTGTCGACCGATCAGGCTGGGGCCACACGGGGATTACTGCGATCCCTTCGCATGACACTCGGCTCACGCTGGCAGTACAGCAGAGCTGAGTGTCACTCATGTGTCCCTGCGACTGAGGTCTGACTGTGCGAGCGGACCTCAGCTGCGGGGGGTGGTCCAGCACTCAGGAGGGGCAGACCAGCGCTGCGTAGGGGCAAGCGGGCCGGCACTGAGGAGGGGTGGGAGGGATTTCTCTCCCTCTCTCCTCCGTAGTCAGCTATTACGATTCTCGCTCTGCACTCGCGGTACACCGATGTACCGTGAGTGCAGTGCGATTTTTCTCTCACCCCATACACTTGAATGCGTAAAAGAGAAAGAGTCTTGCATTACAATTACAACATGCTGTGATTGTTTTCTCGGTCTGATTAGGGCTGAGAAAATAATCGCTCATGTGCGCTGATACACAGGCTAATATTGGTCTGAATGCGATGTTTTATCGCACTCCACTCGCACCGATTTTCTCACCGTGTGGTTTAGGCCTTACTTGTTCTGTGTCCCCCTGCATCCATCGCAGCGTGTGCGGGCTGGAGTTCAGATCAGCTAACTCAAGTGCTGGACTGAACTCAGGTGACGTCACAGCCCGCACACGCTGCGATGGATGCAGGAGGACACAGAACAAGTAATCGGCCGACACTGGAGTCATTTGATTACTTGTTCTGCTGGCGCGGTGGTCAGGAGTAGGCATGAGTGAGCAGTAAAATGCTCTGGTGCTCGATGGGCGAAGCCCATGTCGATTTTTTTTTTTAAAAAAAAAACATTAAAAATAAAAAATAAATAAAAATAAAAAAACAAACAAACACATAACCCTAGGGTTAGGGGTAAAAAAAACTGTGTGGGCTCCGGCTGCATTTTCTATTGCTAAGGGTAACCCAAGCACCTACTGGCTGCTAACCCCGGCTGCTTGTTGTTACCTTCACTGGCAATGGAAAATCCAGGGAAGTCTTTTTTTTTTGTACCCTAGCCAGGTACAGAAGGCAGCTACGGGCTGCCCCCAACCCCCAGCTGCCTATTTGTACCCGGCTGGGAACCAAAAATATAGGGAAGCCCTTTTTTTTTAAAAAAATTATTTCATGAATTTCATGAAATAATTTAAAAAAAAAAATGACGTGGGCTTTGCTCATTTTTTGTGACCAGCCAGGTACAACTAGGCAGCTGGGGATTGGAATCCACAGCGCAGGGTGGCCCAAGCTTTCTGGCCCCCCCTCGCTGCGAATTGCAGTCCACAGCCGCCTCAGAAGATGGCGCTTTCATAGAAGCGCCATCTTCTGGCACTGTATCCAACTCTTACAGTGGCCCTGGTGCCAGGTGGCATGCTGGGTAATAAGGGGTTAATACCAGCTATGTTTTACCAGCTGGTATAAAGCCCGAGATTCTTAATGTCAGGCCAAGTTTGACAGAAAAAATACTTTATTAGAAATAAATACACAGACACATTAGGGACTCCATGTTTATTACTCCCTCTCACCCCTCCACGATCAAGAGATTTCTGTACTGACCATGCCAGGGAAGAGCGAGGGAAAAGAGAGAGAGAAAAGAGAGAGAGAGAAAAGGAGAAAAGAGAGAGAGAGAGAGAGAGAAAGAAAAGAGAGAGAGGGAAGAGAGAGAGGGTGAAAAGAGAGAGGGGGGAAAGAGAGAGGGGGAGAGAGAGGGAAGGGAGAGAGGGAGAGATAGGGAAGGGAGAGAGAGGGGGGGGAGAGAGGGGGAAGAGAGAGAGGGGGAAAAGAGAGAGGGGGGAAGAGAGAGAGGGGGAGAGAGAGTAAAGGGAGAGAGAGGGAGAGAGAGGAAGGAGAGAGAGGGGAGAGAGAGGAAGGGAGAGAGAGGGGAGAGAGAGGGAATGGAGAGAGAGGGGAGAGAGAGGGGGAAGAGAGAGAGGGGGGAAGAGAGAGAGAGGGGGGAGAGAGGGGGAAGAGAGAGAGGGGGAAGACAGAGAGGGGGAAGAGAGAGAGGGGGGAAGAGAGAGAGAGAGGGGGGAAGAGAGAGAGAGAGGGGGAAGAGAGAGAGAGGGGGGGAAGAGAGAGAGAGGGGGAAGAGAGAGAGAGAGAGAGGGGGAAGAGAGAGAGAGGGGGGAAGAGAGAGAGAGGGGGGAAGAGAGAGAGGGGGGAAGAGAGAGGGGGGAAGGGAGAGAGAGAGAGAGGGGAAGAGAGAGAGAGAGAGGGGGAAGAGAGAGGGGGAAGAGAGAGAGGGGGGAAGAGAGAGAGGGGGAAGAGAGAGGGGGGAAGAGAGAGAGAGAGGGGTGAAGAGAGAGAGAGGGTGGAAGAGAGAGAGGGGGGAAGAGAGAGAGAGGGGGGAGAGAGGGGGAAGAGAGAGAGAGGGGGAAGAGAGGGAAGGGAGAGAGAGGGGAGAGAGAGGGAAGGGAGAGAGAGGGGAGAGAGAGGGAGGGGAGAGAGAGGGTGAAGAGAGAGAGAGGGTGAAGAGAGAGAGGGGGGAAGAGAGAGAGGGGGGAAGAGAGAGAGGGAGAGAGAGGGGGAGAGAGAGGGGGAAGAGAGAGAGAGGGGAGAGAGAGGGAAGGGAGAGAGAGGGGAGAGAGAGGGAGGGGAGAGAGAGGGTGAAGAGAGAGAGAGGGTGAAGAGAGAGAGAGGGTGAAGAGAGAGAGAGAGGGTGAAGAGAGAGAGAGGGTGAAGAGAGAGAGGGGGGAAGAGAGAGAGAGAGGGGGGGAAGAGAGAGAGAGAGGGGGGGAAGAGAGAGAGAGGGGGAAAAGAGAGAGAGGGGGAAGAGAGAGAGAGGGGGAAGAGAGAGAGGGGAGAAGAGAGAGAGAGGGGAAGAGAGAGAGGGGGGAAGAGAGAGAGGAGGGAAGAGAGAGAGAGGGGGAAGAGAGAGAGAGAGGGGGGAAGAGAGAGAGAGAGGGGGGAAGAGAGAGAGAGAGGGGGGAAGAGAGAGAGAGAGGGGAGAAGAGAGAGAGAGAGGGGGGAAGAGAGAGAGAGGGGGGAAGAGAGAGAGGGAGGGGGAAGAGAGAGAGAGAGGGAAGGGGAAGAGAGAGAGAGAGGGGGAAGAGAGAGAGAGAGGGGGAAGAGAGAGAGAAGGGGAAGAGAGAGGGGGGAAAGAGAGAGGGAGAGGGAGAGGAGAGAGAGGGGAGAGAGAGGGAAGAGAGAGAGAGGGAAAGGGGGGGAGGGGGAGAAGAGAGGGGGGAACCGAAGAGAGGGGGGAGGGAGAGATGTCCTCTGTCACCAACTTGCTCCACTCTGTGACTTGTGGTGCAGGTGACAGAGTGGAGACAGTTGGTCCCATGCAGTAGGACATGCTCTGCTCTGACACATGCGGTGCTAAATGTCACCAGCTTGTCAGTGTCTTGCTGCGTTCTGTGGTGCTTGTGGGTGTATATGATCACACCGCCCGTTCTCCTGACATCGGAGCAGAGCGGGTGGGTGGAGAGTGAGATCAGATACTTACGTGACAGTGGGGGTTTCAGATGAAGAACCCCCCCCTGTACTCAACACTGGCGCCCCGTGCCTCACCAATCTGCCGGACGCTCAGCCCTCTTCACCGCTCCACACTGGCGACCCCCGGATCCTCCCCTCGATGCTGGGCTGTGACGTGCGGTAGTCACCGCCCACAGCCCTGTCAATCACTGTGAGTGGCGCCAGCATCCTCTGACGTACCCGTCCAGTTTGAGAGCCCGGAACTTGACGTAAGAGGATACTAGCAGCCGCAGCACCAGGGGGTCATGTGACCGGCACTGAGCGTACAGGATAGCGCTGCTCAGTGCCAGAAGTTGCAAATAGAAGCCAATGAAGAAAACACCTAAAATGGTAAGTTACACTCATAGAGAAAATAAAAAAAAAATGGGTGAACCACCCTTTAAGCAGCTTGGATGTTCCACAAGTAGAGCTAAGTCCCAGGGGAGAATGATGGTGGTTGTAGTATGGTGAAAGTTTGTGATGCAGAGGTGTAAGAAGAATTGAGACAACAAAGGGGCTGCGATTTAACTCGTTCTTTACTCACTGGTTCTGTGAAGCTGCAATCAATCTGGTGCTGGTCTCTACCAATCTGGGCCTCAGGTAATCTGGTATTCCCTTGATCCAGTGCCGGTGTGGTGACCTAGTGAGCTTTACTTCCATGCACCCCTCTGCAATTGGTGGGTCCCCGTGGCCTGAAGCATTTTAGGGTCCCTTCCTGTTGTCACAGTCCTGGCCCGTATGGCAGGCAGCTTGAACCTCTGTTGGGTCGGACCTCTGTCCCCGTTCCCGGGTTCCTCTTTGCTGCTGTGCCCCGGACACTAACGTTGGTGAGGAACCCTGATGATTCCATCACCGGGCAGATTTATCAGGTGAGCTTGAAGGCGCCTTCCTGAACTAGGGCTCTGCACCCCGCCAGTGCTCAGTCCCGTGAGTACTCACACTGTACTCCCCCGGGCAACCATACTCCTTTAGTCCAATAAGTCACTTTACACTCTCTGCCTGAATGTTAACTTCTGACTGACAATCCACAGACTGTCTGACTGACTGTCTGTCTGTCAAGATGTATGTCTCTTGTCCACTGCACTGACTAGCCCCTCCTCCCCCCAGGTTTCTGACTAGCGGATTGGATAAGTCCCAACCAATTGGTGGCCATCCATCAGATCAGTCTCTAGCCTGTTACCCAGTCTGGGGAAAAAGGGCATGGATGTGTGTGTTTGAATGGTATTTAGCGGCACTGGTCTTCCAGGAATCCTGGGGTTAGCACCGCACCTGTTACTGGATGCAATACCCTGTGGCACCTGACGCCTCAGGGGCACCACATTATCATACCCTGGCAAGCGGGCACTATGTAGGGATGGCGGGTATAAGCGCTAGTCAACACCACTAACACTATAAGAATACCCAAGGGAACAATACAGGGAAAACACGAATGCTATCCCCAGAGCCCAGGTAGATGGCAAAAGTCAACACTTATCTGAGGAGCAGCAACCACAGAAGTCTCTAAAGAAACAGGAGACAACCTCACCAGACCTCAGTCAGGAACAATCTATAAACCGCACCCAAACCACCCCAGGGTGAGGTTAATAAAAGAAGTCAGAGGATAGCAATAGAGGAGGAACAGTTGTCCAGGGACATATAGTCAACCTGCTGCAGAAACAGGGAACTGTCAGATAACAACACGTGCTGCCAATCTCTGTGATCTTCAAGCTCTCGCTGCCACTGGATGTTCAGCCGGCCATGATACCTCCATGACAGGCTATAACACATCTGTGACAGTTGCCATGCAATTTGCTTACATACAGTCACTGGTCTTCCTAATTCTGATTGAAGCAGGAAGGGAAGCTAGTTGTCATATGAGTAAGTATGAAAGTCGCATATGAGTGGAGTGGCCATGTGATGACTGCTGGAACCAGCATATGTATATCAGTATGTCAGCACTTAATCTCTTAATGATGGAAGTGCACGTAAGCAGGTATGGGATCAATAAGTTCAGCATACAGCATTTCTCACAGTAGGACAGTCAATGCAGTTTTCTTAAAAGTTATACAAATAAGATGACTAAGAAAAGATGTTTCGGCTCTTCCCGAGCCCTGTTCATACTGTCACCATCCAAGAAGGTTAAAAGGTTCCAATAATGAATATACACTGCTGGTAAGAAATGGCAGTGTGAACAAGGCTTGGGAAGAGTCAAAAGCTGAAATTGAAAAAGAGCATGGCTTCTACAAATGGATAATGATCCTAAGCACACATCAAAATTCACAATGGACTACCTGAAAAGGCACAAACTGAAGGTTTTACACACAGTACCCTGATCTTACCCTCACAGTACCCTGATCTGATCATCATTGAAAATCTGTGGCTAGACCTCAAAAGAGCAGTGCATGGAAGATGAGCCAGGAATCTCACAGAACTGGAAGACGTTTCCAAGGAAGAATGGAAGAAAATCCCTCAAACAAGAATTGGCAGATTCTTGGCTGTCTACAAAAAGCGTTTGCGAGCAGTGATACTTGCCAAAGAGTGTGCTACTAAGTATTAACCATGCAGGGTGCCTAAACTTTTGTATGCCACTGTAAAATATCAACGACTACTATCCTCAATCAGACAGTTGGGGTTTACATTGTTCAAGCATTTATCAACTTGAAAGCAACATACAAGGGGTTATTGTAGATTGGTAAATATATAGGGTATAGATTTGTTATGGTCCCTTGAATTCCTGTACACGTTATAGGAGGAGGACTTACAATAAATCCTTATAGAAAATAGTAATGTATTCATGAAGGTAAATAATGCATCATCAGCGTACGACAACTGTCTGTCTGCTCTGAAGGCATCACACGGTGCTTCATGAGCATCTTCTTGTCACAACTCCATCCCCATGCCTGATGACTACTATGTCTATGAGTTATAGGCAGACCCCCTACTTAATCATATAAATCAGTCATTCAACTTTTGACATACCTGACTTATCATTGGTGTCTTCAAATTCCACATTAAAACAGTGACCAACATTAACAAGTCTTCGTGTCGAATTTGGATCATAGTAGATGTACAGAGGCCTCAATGAAGAGTCATGTCTGACTTTTCTAGTATAGATATTAATTGGAGACTGACGAGGTCGGCATTGTCCATTGCGTGAGGTGGATACTCCCATTTCTGGGCTTTTTCTCCTGGAAAGTATGAACAAAATACACAATTTCAATGCATTTTCTGCATTTGGCGATTATAGCTCATCATCCTTGGTCCATCCATCATGCCTCAGCTATGCCCAGGTTTATTGGACGGTAATGCGTGCAGTGCAGATTTGTTCCGCCATGTGCTGAATATCTGAGTAATTCTGCCAGTGAGATCTCTGTAAGGACTGTGTGAAAGTAATTTGGACCATGTGGAATTTTGGAGTTCCCCAATGAGAAGGAAGAAATCAGTTTCCGCAGCAGAGTGAACATTCCAAAGCCTATTCTCACAGTCATCTGCTCAAAATACTTAAGGGAGATCAATAATGTTATCTTAGACATTTGCACTGCCATGAAAAATATTTGTGCCTCTATAAATAATGTATGAAAAATTATATAGCTCTTACTGACAGAGACCAGCACAGAAACCTGGGCTTTAAGAGGACCTGTCCGCTCTCCCGCCATGACTGTTTAACTAAATAATTGTACTTCCCGCAACATAACAATCCTGAAGCATCTTTTCCGCGCTCTTCAGCTCCTACAAAAAAATCAAGAGTAAATTGACACCTGTGTGGGGGGGTGTCCCTACATACTTTGGCACTGTCCAATCAGTGCTGAGCTAGACTATGTAGACACTTCCCCCATTTTGATAAGGGGAATGCCCAGTTGTCAAATCATTCATAATTCAGATTTAGGAGGAATAGCACAATGCCGAGCTCTATGGAAAGATAACAAAAAAAGGCCAGCACTCCTATATTTTTAAGGTGCAGGTGCATGTACACAAGCATATTCACAAATTGCAGATATTTGTACAGACCCTCCCCTCTGCAATTCATGAATTCCACTATTGCTACACTGAGAAAAAAAAGTGAAGTTATTAGTTTACAGTTTTGAGTAAAATTACAAAAGCCATCCAGCAGCCATATTAGTACTATAGAAGTGCTGTCTTACATTTTTCTGCATTGTACATTAGGGGGGTACCTGTCCCTCCAGAGCCATTCACCCTTACCTCTTTCCCATACAAGATGTAATTTAAAGGGGTGGTTCATCCATATTCATTATTGGCCATATCGATATTATGTTGAGAAAGAAGAAGGTTTCTCTCAAATACCTTATGTTGCCAATAGTGCCTGTGAGCGGTGCTATTGTGGTCCACTTGTGATGCCCTGGGCAAGCCAGGGGTCACAGGTCATAACACCACCACACCCTACACCCCAGTTAGGAACACCAAAGCTAACCCAAAAATCCTTGTTGCCTTCCTCCAGGAGCTGGTGTCCACACCAGGGGGTGGGCCAGGCGGTTGGCTCCGCCCACCGAGGAGTTCACAGCTCTGGAGGCGGGAAAACCAGGCAGTTGAAGTCTAGCTGAGGGCTAGAGTGGAGTCCAGCTAGGGACGGTAAGGAGTAAACAAGCAGAACAGTTAAGGAAGTGAAAGTAGAAGGAAGTGAAGTAGTAGTGGAGCTAAGGAGAAAAGCTGAAGTGACAGAAAAGTGAGAGTAGTAAAGCCTGAAGTTGGTCCGGGTGTGTGCCCCGGACTGTGACAGCAAGGTCAGCAGACGGCGGTGATAGTCTGCAGGGGGACTGCTCGGAGGTTGCTGGAAGGACCGCGGACGGGTGGTGACCCGGCAGTCTGGAGCAGTATACGAAGAATAGTCAGCACCAGGGCAGGGGCCTTTCGGATCCCGGCAAGGCTAGGAGTCGCCATAATTTGCCAAATCCGTCAGTGAAGGGGACGACTGCCTCCCAACAACCAAGTCCCGATTGAAGGCAACAGTCCAACCGTTACAGAGAGACACCGCCACCGCCAGGGCACCAGTTTCTCAGGGCCAGCGCCTGCGGGCAAAGTAGGGCTCCTCCGGCCCATATCCAAGCCGGGGAGCGGGTTACCGGTGGGAACCCATCGCAACCATCATCATCTTAGGTGCAGGAAAAAGGGACCGTCACCGTCACCTACTGGGGAAAGCAAGTGCAGCCGTCCGTGGGAACCGTCTTTCCAGCCGTGTGTTTTACCGAGAACTGTGTCATCGTCTCAGGCTGAGTGAGTACCACAGTGCCGCAAGGCACAGAGCTGCCCCCGCGTCCCTGCATCCCACCAAGCCCTGCAACACCCACCTCATCGCTGGGCCCCGGGACCACCACACCCCCTACCCACGGAGGGGAGGATTAACATCCAGCTGCCCCATACCATCACTCCCTGGATCCCCATACGGAGCAGCGGTGGTGTCTACAAATCACCACAACCGTGGGTGGCGTCACGGACAATAAACAATTCCCACACCCAAAACCCCCCTTTTCACTCACGGGCGAGGAGCGCCGCCAGAGTCCCCGGGATCCGGCCCATCGCTCGAGCCACCGAGCAGCAGCAGGCCGCAGCGGCCGCGGCAGCCGGACCCAAGCAGTGGGGAGAGCGCGGCGTCCCCTCCTCCGCCCGCGATAACTTGGCGTCACGAACAGGATCTTACCGCTCTGCCGTCTGGTAGAGGTGCGCCTTGTTACCGCCGGAGGTGTCCGGCCGAAAAATTTCAGAAGCCGCCATCTTTGGAGCGAAAAGTCCCCGCTCAAGCGTCTTCTCGAATAGCAGAGGCGCGAAGGCCAAAACCGATAGAGGAGTGGCTAAAAAGAAGCTAAGGGGGACGCGATGGCGGCTGGCTGCATGTGAGCACAGCTATAAAAGCAGGGACGCCAGGACTCTGCAGACATCTTGTTCCTGGGAGAGGCCGCCAGCAACATGTTCATGCCGTCCCGCAGCACGTAGCCCCCGCGCCTGGAACCACGGCGTGGGTGGAGATCCGGACCACGCAGCTCTACCAGAGGCTGCAGGTCAGAATGCAGCTCCTCATGGAGGAGTGGGAGGCCGACATGGCGGACGTGATTGCGACCGTGCGGAGACGCGAGGAGGAAGCCAAGGAAGGGAGGGTGAGTGACCCACGCCCCGATGCCCTTGAAGGGCCTGTCATCGCGGCTGCGGGACCCGGTCCAAGCCCTCTCCCTCCGCTGCCTCCCTCGCCACCCATCTCGGAAGCCGTGACCCCGCCACTAGGCCCGCTGCCACCGCAACCGGTAGCGATACCCAGCATGCCCGCCCCGGCGGGCCGACCAGCAGCCGGAGCCCATAGTCGACCGGAGGTGTTGCCCTGGAAAGCCCCGAAAACCGCACCAGAGGCGTCTCCAGAGAAAGTCCCCGAGCCGGAGCTGATGAACCATTCCAAGCCGGAGGCCCAGCAGCGGAAAGCCCCTGTGCCCATCCCCCACACCTCGGCTGAGGTAGCGCCGGGTTGTCGCTGCAAGGCGGCGCCTAAGGCCAAGACACCGCGGGACCCGCCGCCCAGATCCCTGACAGTGGGCAGCGTCCAGAATGTCCCGCGGGGCCCGACCCGTGCGCCGGAGCTCGCAGCAGCGCCGTATTGGGACAGGGAGCCGGTACCGCCGGGCCTGGAGATCGGTGAGAGAGAGAAGAAGAAGGCGGAGCTGGTGGCCCGAGCAATCAAGGAAAAAGAGAGCCTCCGTCAGGCAACGTTCCGTGTCCGGGGCCCGCTGTACGAAGGACAGGTGAGGCGGTTTGATGTCCACCGGGGCTATGGGTTTATATATGAACTGGGCCTGGAGGCCAAAGTATTTATAGCCCGGCGGGATGTGAATGCCCACCTGCCTGAGGAGCATCCCGGCCGTAACCTGATGCCGGGCGACATCGTGCAGTACACCCGGCACTGTGGGGAGAGGGGGTGGTTCGCGCTGGACGCTAAGCTGAGGGGCAGCCAGGAGTCCCGTGTAAGCGCCGCGCCCCCTCCCTCAGGTGATGTTGAGGACTCGGAGTAAGGGCAGCGGATGCCCGCTGCAGCAGTCCCCGTTGGGACCATCAGAGTTTTGTTTGTTTGAAAAAGTTGAAAAATGATGAGATGATTACCGAACAGTCACCTGATTGTCCTAACCGTGATTGGGAACCGGCCGTTGCCGGCATTGTTGTCCCCGAGGGGACCGTTTAAAAAAAAGTTGCATGGAGGACTTTCCATGGACAAGCCCGTGAACTTGCAGGGCAACCACAGACGCTAGTGGCTTGTAAATAAGTTGTTTACCGTTACCGTTTCCGCAGTACCGCCTCCGGAGAGGCAGGTTGGAGGGAGGGCCCGCAGTAGAGCCGGCTGGGGCCCAGCCACCACAGGAACCGGTGGCTACCCTCTGGAGGGGAAGGACAGATCCCGCTCGGGTAACTTGTGCTGGACTTGGGTCAAGGGGTGCTGCCTGGGTTGTAGGGGCAGCATCAGGGCCAGGTTGCTTGGGTGGGAGAGAGAGGAAACCGTAACCGTAAACCGTTTGCAACGTTTAAGAAATGTGCCTCCCGATGTGGGATGATGTCATGAATTGTTATGTTACCGTTTTACCTTTTTATATATTTCCAGAAAATAAAACCGGTGTTGGACGGGCAGCCCGCGGACGGTCTGCATTTTGCTAAGGGGGAATGTGACGCCCTGGGCAAGCCAGGGGTCACAGGTCATAACACCACCACACCCTACACCCCAGTTAGGAACACCAAAGCTAACCCAAAAATCCTTGTTGCCTTCCTCCAGGAGCTGGTGTCCACACCAGGGGGTGGGCCAGGCGGTTGGCTCCGCCCACCGAGGAGTTCACAGCTCTGGAGGCGGGAAAACCAGGCAGTTGAAGTCTAGCTGAGGGCTAGAGTGGAGTCCAGCTAGGGACGGAAAAGAGTAAACAAGCAGAACAGTTGAGGAAGTGAAAGTAGAAGGAAGTGAAGTAGTAGTGGAGCTAAGGAGAAAAGCTGTAGTGACAGAAAAGTGAGAGTAGTAAAGCCTGAAGTTGGTCCGGGTGTGTGCCCCGGACTGTGACAGCAAGGTCAGCAGACGGCGGTGATAGTCTGCAGGGGGACTGCTCGGAGGTTGCTGGAAGGACCGCGGACGGGTGGTGACCCGGCAGTCTGGAGCAGTATACGAAGAACAGTCAGCACCAGGGCAGGGGCCTTTCGGATCCCGGCAAGGCTAGGAGTCGCCATAATTTGCCAAATCCGTCAGTGAAGGGGATGACTGTCTCCCAACAACCAAGTCCCGATTGAAGGCAACAGTCCAACCGTTACAGAGAGACACCGCCACCGCCAGGGCACCAGTTTCTCAGGGCCAGCGCCTGCGGGCAAAGTAGGGCTCCTCCGGCCCATATCCAAGCCGGGGAGCGGGTTACCGGTGGGAACCCATCGCAACCATCATCATCTTAGGTGCAGGAAAAAGGGACCGTCACCGTCACCTACTGGGGAAAGCAAGTGCAGCCGTCCGTGGGAACCGTCTTTCCAGCCGTGTGTTTTACCGAGAACTGTGTCATCGTCTCAGGCTGAGTGAGTACCACAGTGCCGCAAGGCACAGAGCTGCCCCCGCATCCCTGCATCCCACCAAGCCCTGCAACACCCACCTCATCACTGGGCCCCGGGACCACCACACCCCCTACCCACGGAGGGGAGGATTAACATCCAGCTGCCCCATACCATCACTCCCGGGATCCCCATACGGAGCAGCGGTGGTGTCTACAAATCACCACAACCGTGGGTGGCATCACGGACAATAAACAATTCCCACACCCAAAACCCCCCTTTTCACTCACGGGCGAGGAGCGCCGCCAGAGTCCCCGGGATCCGGCCCATCGCTCGAGCTACCGAGCAGCAGCAGGACGCAGCGGCAGCCGGACCCGAGCAGTGGGGAGAGTGCGGCGTCCCCTCCTCCGCCCGCGACACACTCACCCCCTTCGCGTGACCCCCCCGGGATCTGATGCCATCGCGTCAACTGAGGCCGGCTGCAGTCTCCATGAGTGACTGGCTGTGGGCGGCGTTTCACTGCTCAGCACAGCCCAGCATCGCTCCTGCTCTCTTCTTCACTGCAGAGCTCTGCAAGCAGGAGACATGCTGGGCTGTGACGAGCGGTGAAACTCTGCCCATAGCCCAGAGACTCACAGAGACGGTTACGTGATCTGGAAATTGACATGACATCACCAGATCCCCAAGGTCATGGAGTCAGGCGATGGGGAAGGGCCGTCCACAATAGCGCTGCTCACAGGGAGAATTAGCAACACAAGGTATTTGAGAGAAACATTTTTTCTCAACTTAATATCGATGTGGCCAATAATGGATATGGGTGAACCACTTCTTTAAATCAAAGATGGATCCCTTCATCTCTCCAGAGCATAATTAGACTCATAAAGAGTTCAAAAAATAATCAGGGTCCATCCAATGTTGTCACTGGTGGGTGGCACTAATTAAATACTTTTTTTTTAACTTGTGTAAAATTAATTTTTCCTAAAAATACTGATTTGTCCGAGTCTTAATATTTTTTCAATTTGTTTTGCCATTTCGCTGGCCTCCTATGGGCCGGGAAGGGGCTGGAAATAAAATTCTATTCACCATGACGCTCTTGTGTATCCCCATCTGGTCATCTCTCCCTGCAGCTCCGCTGTGTTCTTCAGTGGTGGTGATGGATGTCCTTTTTTGAAACTGAACTTCAGCTTCTGCTGAGGCTCAATGGGACTTGTACGTTGACCAAGGAAGAGTCAGCAAAGTCTGAAGATCCTTAAGAGGACGTCTGTTGCCACACTGAACAAAAGAAGACACTGGATGGGGTATATGCTGCGACAGGACAGGTGAGCGGGAAGGTGTTTTTGGGGTTAATATGTTGGTGAAAGAAGGTGTTTTTATATTATTTAAAATAAAGGATTTTTGTGTGTTTGTGTTTTTTTCTTTTTAGTTACAGGGTTGGTAATGGGGTAGTCTCATAGACACCTCTCTCTCCATTAGAACCGGGGTTTGATGGCAGATATGATTTTTGAAAAATAACAGCTGACATCAACCGCATATATTTCCTCAATTGCCACTCCTCCAGGGCAATTGGGATGAGCCTGGGTATACTGCCACAATTGGCATATCTAATGGATGCAACAATTCTGGGGCAGCTGCGAGCTGCTATTTTTAGGCTGTAGAGGGCCAAAATACCATGGAGCTTCCCAGCCAGAGAATATCAGTCCAACTGTCTGCTTTATCTGCGCTGGTTATCAAAAATGAGCACGAGCCCACATCTTTTTTTTTTTAAAAAATGTATTTAAATAACTTAAAAAAAAAAAGCTGTGTGAGAGCCTTTTTTTTATAACCAGCCAAGATAAAAGCACGCACTGATTATCACAAATAGGCAGGTACCACATGTCAAAATGGCTTTATACTCTGACAACATTGTTCCCAAAAGTGACCTGTGTTTCAGCAATGCATCCAGGCATCTTCCCTATGTTACTCCTATTCAATTTCAGCATCTTTCCATATATTTAATCAGTTTTACAGCCTCGCCAGACATCATAGTATCATAGTATCATAGTATCATAGTTTTTAAGGTTGAAGGGAGACTCTTAGGCGGGCTTTGCACGCTGCGACATCGGTAACAATGTGTTACCGATGCTGCAGCGATAGTCCCGCCCCCGTCGCACGTGTGATATCTAGTGAAAGCTGCCGTAGCGATTATTATCGCTACGGCAGCTTCACACGCACTTACCTGCCGTGCGACGTCCCTCTGGCCGGCGACCCACCTCCTTCCTTAGGGGGGCGGGCCGTGCGGCGTCACAGCGACGTCACACGGCAGGCGGCCAATAGGAGCGGAGGGGCGGAGATGAGCAGGATGTAAACATCCCGCCCACCTCAGTCCTTCTCATTGCAGCCGGGCGGCAGGTAAGGTGATGTTCCTCGCTCCTGCGGCTTCATACACAGCGATGTATGCTGCCGCTGGAGCGAGGAACTACATCGTACCTGTCGCACCATCGGCATTATGGAAATGTCGGAGGCTGCAGCGATGATACGATAACGACGCTTTTGCGCTCGTTCATCATATCAAAAAGGTTTTACACGTTGCGATATCGACTGCGACGCCGGATGTGCGTCACTTTCGATTTGACCCCATCGACACCGCACGTGCAATGTCGCAACGTGCAAAGCTGCCCTAAGTCCATCTAGTTCAACCTGTAGCCTAACATGTTGATCCAGAGGAAGGCAAAAAAACCCCAATGTGGCAAACAAGTTCCAATGTGGAAAAAAATTCCTTCCTGACTCCACATCCGGCAATCAGACTAGTTCCCTGGATCAATACCCTGTCATAAAATCTAAAATACATAACTGGTAATATTACATTTTTCAAGAAAGGCATCCAGGCTCTGCTTAAATGTTAGTAGTGAATCACTCATTACAACATCATGCGGCAGAGAGTTCCATAGTCTCACTGCTCGTACAGTAAAGAATCCTCGTCTGTGATTATGATTAAACCTTCTTTCCTCAAGACGTAGCGGATGCCCCCGTGTTCCAGTCGCAGGCCTAGGTGTAAAAAGATCTTAGGAAAGGTCTCTGTACTGTCCCCTCATATATTTATACATTGTGATTAGATCCCCCCTAAGCCTTCGTTTTTCCAAACTAAATAACCCCAAGTTTAATAACCTGTCTTGGTATTGCAGCCCACCCATTCCTCTAATAATCTTAGTGGCTCTTCTCTGCACCCTCTCCAGTTCAGCTATGTCCTTCTTATATATCGGTGACCAGAATTGTACACAGTATTCTAAGTGCGGTCGCACTAGTGACTTGTACAGAGGTAGAACTATATTTTTTTCATGAACACTTATACCTCTTTTAATACATCCCATTATTTTATTAGCCCTGGCAGCAGCTGCCTGACACTGTCCACTAAAGTGAAGTTTACCATCCACCCATACACCCAAGTCTTTTTCTGTGTCTGTTTTACCCAGTGTTCTACAATTAAGTACATAATCATACATTTTATTTCCTCTACCCAAGTGCATGACCTTACATTTATCTACATTAAACTTCAATTGCCACTTCTCAGCCCAATCCTCCAATTTACATAAATCTCCCTGTAATATAAAATTATCCTCCTCTGTATTGATTACCCTGCAGAGTTTAGTATCATCTGCAAATATTGAAATTTTACTCCGCATGCCCCCAACAAGGTCATTTATAAATATGTTGAAAAGAAGCGGGCCCAATACTGACCCCTGTGGTACCCCACTATGAACTGAGACCCAGTCCGAGTACGTACCATTAATAACCACCCTTTGTTTCCTATCACTGAGCCAGACATCCTGGGAGGGTCTGCCACAAAATTATTTGGCATTTCCCAATAGAGTCGTAATTCGTGACTAATACATAAATAGTAGGAACCTGAATATTTCACTATTCATCCATCACTAGATATGATAAAAAAACCAATGTGGTCATATTTTTAGGGCTTTTTGTTTTCATAGCGTTCTTTGTAGTGTACAAAGTACCTTACAATATGACTTTCCAGGATAGTACAAAAACTTTCCATTGTTAAGTTTTCTTTTTGTTTAATCGGTGAAAAAAACGTGAAGATATGCAACATAAAAACCATTTGGTTTGTGTCAACAATTTCTGAGACCTGGAACTTTTTTATTTTTCCATCAATAGAGCAGTGTGGTGGCATGTTTTTGCATGTATTTTAAAGCACCAATCCAGCTTTTTTGGGTATTTTTTTCTCAGCGCTTTTAATCTAAGCCCTTTGCCCCCTATACTCACTTTCCAGTGTCTTCACATTTTTACCAATGCCGCTTCGGTCTTGTATTGCCATCTTGTGACCTCTGGCGGAAAAGAAGTCAGAAGTAACGCCACAAGCGCCCAATGCATCTCTATGAAAGCCAGAACAAGGCCTGAACGAGGCTCTCATAGACTTGTATTGAGTTGTGACCTCAGGCACTCTCCATGAAACATTGGCACTCTCCATGAAACATTGGATCAGCTTGCAGGTAACAAATCACAGGAGACCTACCGATGCGCTGATGATAGAAGATAAAGCTACCGGAAGGGGAGTATAAGACAGGGGGCTTAGATTTAAAGCGCAATTCCAGCAGTGCAATACAACAAATCGCTGAAGTGGTGCTATAAGGCAGTGCAGCAATTAAAAAAAAAAGGATTTTTTTTTTTTATTACATCCAACTTTTATGGCTGTGGCAATGCCAAGTATGCTTATTTTCTTAATTTGTTTCCTTACTTTTAAATTGGGAAAGGCGGTGATTGAAATTTTTAGATTTTTAAAAACTTTTTTGCTGCACTCTTTTCTTTACTTTTTAATCCCCTTAGGCTATGTGACCACGGGAGCTTGCTCCTGCGGATTTTGCCGCAGGTACAGCCGCAGGTTTACCGCAGCAGCTCTCTGGAATCCGCAGCTATACATAGCTGCGGGATTCCAGCGGAATTGTTCCGGTAAACCTGCGGACATTCATGCGATTTACCTGCGGCAGTCCCGGCCTCTATCTCCATAGTGGAGCGCCGGGATTTCCGCAGGTAATGCCGCAGGAATAATTGACATGCAGTTATGTGCGGCTGCGGGACATCCGCAGCATATTCCGCAGCATGGACACACACTCCCCATGTCCCATAGGATAACATGGGGAGTATCTGTACATGCGAAACCTGCGGATTTATCTGGAAAATCCAGATAAGGCTCTGTGCGCACTGGGAAATGAAATTTCCTTGCGTAAATTCCGCATGCTCTCAAAGATTACCGCACCCGCGGTAAAAAACCGCGGGAAACCGCACCCGAAAACCGCATGCGGTTTGCTGCGGTATTACCGCGGCATTGTTCGCGGTATTGCCGCGGTTTTGCCGCGTGCGGGTTGGGATGTGCTTTATTGCATTCAATGCAATAAAGCACATTGAAGAAAAAAAAAAAATACATTTAATTCTGATAGTGGATAGACAGAAGAATAGATAGAGGGATAGATAGATAGACAGACAGAGGGATAGATAGATAGATAGATAGATGACAGATCGCTGCATTTCCCACGGTCGGCAGTGAGTTCACATTACCGGCCGTGGGAAATGACCGGTAATTACCTCTGCTGTCTACTGCATTCAGCGCTGTGTCTGTGACAGTCGCGGCTGGATGTCAGCAGTGCAGGACGCCGGAGCCGGAGCTGTGGACTACGCCGGAGCTTTGTTTGGGAGGGGTTAATAAAATGGTGAACGAGGCTTGTTGGTTTTATTTAAAATAAAGGATTTTTCGGTGTCTGTGTTTTATTCACTTTACTTACGGGTTGATCATGTCAGCTGTCACATAGACGCTGCCATGATCAAGCCTGGAGTTAATGGCGGTGGTCCCCCATCACCATTAACCCCTTGTATTACCTTGCCACCACTGCTACACGGTGGCAAGAAGAGCCGAGGACACGCCGGTGACTCGCCCACCCCAGGGCTATGGGACACCCGGTGCCGGACCGGACTAGTCCGGTGGTAGTCAGTGGTGGCTGGGCCCGGCTCCGTAGCCCTGGTGGGTGTCAGTTGAATATGTGGCTTGAATTAAAGTTTGTGTTCGTGACGCCACCTGTGGTATGCGGCTACTAAGCCGCCGCTGCTGTGTGAGGCCTCCGGGATGATGTTATGGCAGCAATGGTAGTACTGCTCCCCACAGGTGGAGCAATGCCCGGGGCACGGTTGGTGTTTGTGGAAGTCTATGGTGCTGCGTGACTAACACGGTGCAGGGCCGACCAGCAATGAAAGAAACAGGCACAAACAGTAGTCTCTTTACCTTTTCCTCTTTTACTCGGCAGAAACTTAGTCCAGGGAGACCGTCACAGATGGTAAAGATGATCCGGCCGGCCTGGAAGTGCCTGGGGTGATCTTTGGCCAGTTGAGTATGAGGCCTACTCCTTAATCTTTCTCTGCTGTGTTAGGACACTGCACTTTGGGTTTGCAATTGCCCTCTTGCTGCTGGGACTTGTTGTTCGTCCCCTTTTCTGTGTGGTAGACTGCGCAGGCCCTCTCTGGTGCTTCTCTGCTGGAGTCTACACCGGGCCCTTGGGATGCAGCTGTACCTTCAGATTGCTTCTGGGACAGGGGGCTTACAGCTCTCCTGCCCTCCGGATTCAGCTACCAGGGATGGATTTTATGCCCTGGCAACTACAGACTCCGATGTCCGAGTCCCTGCTGTGCCTCTCTGCTCCCCTTGCTTCACTGGGCCAAGCTATCCCAGCTCTAGGCCCCAGTTTACAAAGGCAGCACTACTCTGCGTCTGCACTCTTTCACTCCTGTCTCCAGACTAACCACCACTTCCTCCTTCCAGCCAGACTTAAGGAATGCTCCCTGAAGTTCCAGGTTCAGAGCTCCCCCTGCTGGCCGGAGGGAGAACTGTGTTGAGTGTTAACTTACTGGCCAATAGATCTCCCAATTACCTCCAGGCTCAGCATTAACCCTTTTGGGAGGGCAATGCTGTTGTGGCGACCAGGTCCTGGGGCGCCACACTCCCCCTTAGTTAAATTCAGTACTCCCGGACTGTAGAAACAAACATGACATGTTAGAACATTTCATCCCATTATGGGAGGCGCAAATACTTTAACGTTACAACCTTAAACATTACTATAAGAGTCCAGTGTGGCTCCCTGCCGGGTGTCCATTACACTGCTCCATGGGGGACCCGCCGCGTTCAAACCCCCAACGTAGGCTCTGGGCGTGCGTCAGAGCATTGATGACCCCACTCTATGCACGCCGGACGGGTTTTTCTTCAGGGGTGTTGAGCACACTGGTGCTAACTATGAACAATTTAGGTGTTGGCCACCCATAGTCCAGTGGCCCAATTGTCCATTTTCGCAATCAAAGAAAAAGAAAACATTTTGTACACAACATGACAGACATTTTGCATAACTATTTACATTCTAATAAGTACTCTTTCCCTTATACAGTTGACTCCCTATACCTTAGAGGGGGTTGTCCCCGAGTGCTGCGCTGGGACCTACGTAGCTCTGGTGTTTGCCCCTGACTACGTGGTGCGTCTTCTATCTCAGCACTACAGGTGGGCCTAACCCCCATAGGTAAGCGTGATGGTTGCCTTTGTGATCTAAGAGTCGCCAAGGGTATGACAGGTTCACCACTGACAGGGGGTTGATCCTCCTGTTCCACTGCTGGCGTGTCATCTCGTGCTGGAGCGGACGATTCTTTAGGTGGATCCGGAACCTTTTCCGTTTCTGGCTCGACCAACTGCGGAAACGTCAAAACTGGTACCACTATGGCATTGTTTATTCGGGTCCAAGTTTTGGGGAACTTTCCAAGGATGGTTTGAATCATCTCCCCTTCTTTCTCTTGACTTTGGGGACTTCCTTGTACTCCTTCCATTTCTCTTTGGATTCTGCACCGTTCAGGGCACGCTTTCAGGCGGTCTCGGGAAATTGCTTGATAGGTCTTGCCTTCATCTTTGCTTATGAGGCATACCTTACTATTGTCAAAGTTGGAGGGGATAATGGTGTAGGGCTCGCTTTCCCACTGATCATCCAATTTATGCGCCTTCCGCTTCTTCTTGAGGACTTGTTCTCCAGGTGCTAAGGGAGTTGCTGGGGCTGTTTGATTGTAATGCTGTTCTTGTCTCGTTCTTGCTTGAGACAGGCTCCTCTCTACGCACTCCTGGACCTTACGGTACCGCTGCTGCCGTTCTGTATCCCAATCCTCTATTTCTTGAACCGCCTCAGGCGACACAGTCCCCATCTCAAAGTCTACAGGCAACTTGCCTGGTCTGGCTCGCATCAGGTAAGCGGGGCTGCAGTTGGTCGAATTCACTGGGATGTGGTTGTACAGGTCTACCAGATCTGGCAACTTTTCTGGCCATTGGTTCCTTTCCTCCAGCGGTAGGGTCTTCAGCATATCAATAACCACATGGTTCATTTTCTCGCACAGTCCATTGGTTTGGGGGTGGTACGGTGTGGTTCGGATTTTCTTACAACCGTACATGTTACAGAACTCTTGGAACACTTCAGCCTCGAATGCAGGACCCTGATCAGTCAGTACCCTTTCCGGATAGCCGTGAGGTCGGCAAAAGGATGCCTGGAACGCTCTAGCTGCTGTCCTGGCTGTCTGGTCCTTCACAGGCACTACTACCAGGAAACGAGAGTAATGGTCCACAATGGTGAGGGCGTACACATAGCCTGACCGGCTTGGTGTTAACTTCACGTGGTCCAGGGCCACCAACTCCAGGGGCTGCTTTGTGACAATTGGCTGCAAGGGAGACCTTTGGCTGGCATCGTCTTTCCGCCTCAGGTTACACGGGCCACAGTCTCGGCACCACTTCTCGATCATCTTTCTCATGTGCACCCAATAGAACCGATCACGGAGTAGGGCCTCCAACTTCTTCCACCCGAAGTGTCCTGCGTTATCATGATACGCTGCTAGGACCATTGGAGCATCTCTCTGCGGAACCACTATCTGCCAGACAAGTTCATTTGTTCGATAGTTGACATATCTCTTGCAGAGCTTGCCTTGGTAGGTGAACAGTCGTCCCCTCTCCTTCCACAGCTGCTGGGCTTCCTCTGGAGCGTCTGGGCCAAGATGGGTCTCAGCTTGCGCTAGCTTCTCTTTGACCAATCGCACGGCCGGGTCACCGTTCTGTGTTTCTTCCCAATTATGGTGGAGTAAGGGGTTGACCGAGACCCCGTGCTGGCTTGAGCGCTTCACTCCCACAGCATGCTCACACTGGGACACACCTTGGTGATGGAAAGCCGGTAACTCTATCTCTTCGAGTTCATCCATGTCTTCTCCAGACTCGGGCAAGTGAGGCATTCTGGACAGCGCATCAGCATTGTTATTCTTCTTGCCAGCCCGATACTTGATGGTAAAGTCAAAGTTAGACAGCCGGGCCATCCATCGCTGTTCCATCGCACCTAACTTGGCTGTTGCCAGGTGTGTCAACGGATTGTTGTCCGTGAAGATGGTGAACTTGGCCGATGCCAGATAGTGCTTGAAGCGTTCAGTCACTGCCCAAACAATGGCGAGGAACTCCAGCTTGAAGGAACTGTAGTTTTCTGGATTCCTTTCTGTGGGCCGAAGCTTCCTACTGGCGTACGCTATCACCCTCTCTCTGCCTCCCTGTACCTGGGACAGAACTGCTCCCAGTCCCACGTTGCTGGCGTCTGTATACAGTACAAACGGTTGGCTGTAGTCAGGGTAGGCCAGAATTTCTTCTCCCGTGAGAGCCCCTTTCAGCCGGACAAAGGATGTTTCCAGTTGGCTGCTCCATTCAAATGGAGGGCTCTGCTTCTTAGCCTGCTTTGGCTGGCCCACCAGGAGATCTTGAAGGGGCACTGCTATCTTGGTGAAACCATCAATGAACCTTCGGTAGTAGCCCACCAGTCCAAGGAACTGCCGCACCTCCTTCACTGTGGTGGGTCTTGGCCAGTCCTTGATTACAGTGACTTTCTCCGGATCAGGTGCCACACCTTCTGCGCTGACCACATGACCCAGGTACTGTACCTTTGGCTTCAAGAGGTGACATTTGGACGGCTTGATCTTCAGGCCATATTTCGACAAGGATTCAAACACTTCTGCTAAGTGCTTCAGGTGGTCCTCATAAGTCTTGGAGTAGACTATTACGTCATCCAGGTACAACAGCACGGTTTCAAAGTTGTGGTGGCCCAAGCAGCACTCCATCAACCTTTGGAATGTCCCTGGGGCGTTGCAGAGCCCGAATGGCATACAATTGAACTCACAGAGGCCCATTGGTGTCGTGAATGCAGTCTTCTCCTTGTCCGCCTCTGCCACGGGAACCTGCCAATACCCACTGGTGAGATCCAAGGTGGAGAAATAGTTAGCTGACTTTAAGGCTGTTAGTGACTCCTCTATTCTGGGCAGTGGATAAGCATCTTTATGTGTAATGCGGTTAATTTGCCTGTAATCTACACACATTCTCATTGTACCATCTTTTTTCTTTACGAGCACTAGTGGAGCTGCCCAGGGGCTACAACTATCTCTGATAACCCCAGCCTCCTTCATTTCCCGTAACATTTCCTTGGCACACTGATACTGTGCGGGGGGTACAGGGCGGTATCTCTCTTTAATGGGATGATGATCACCCGTGGGGATTTGATGTTTAACCCCTTTCACCTGCCCAAAATCTAGGGGGTGTTTGCTGAAGACCCGCTCGTACTCCTGTACCACCCGGTAAACCCCATGCTTTTGGTGCGAGGGGGTGGAGTCGGTGCCTACATGTAATTTTTGGCACCAGTCTTCCGGCTGCCCCTTGGAGCCATTGTCTTCCGCCTGGTCGGACGGGATCAAGGGTTCCACTGCTTTAATGGTATTGTTACTGACAGTGTACAGTTTTGCTACAGTGGCGTACCGGGGCAATTTGGCCTCCTCCTCCCCACAATTCAGGACACGGACGGGCACTCTCCCCTTGCGGACGTCCGCTACCCCTCTGGCTATCAGGACTCCAGGCCTACTGTCTGAATACACTGGTTCTACCAAGGCATGGTAATCCTGACCCTTGAGGCCTATTGCTGCCCGACACCATATCAACATTTCACTTCTTGGGGGTATTACAATGGGGAGGGGGTCACTTACCCTCACACTGCCAATTTCTCCTCCGGCTAGCTCTACTTGCTGCCTCCTCATCAGGGCTCTGATCTCCCTCTGTAGGACACGCTGCTGCCCGGAGCTGGCAGTTTCAGACGCCTGTTGCAACAAAATTATCACTTCGGCAATACAATTTTCTATCACATTTGTACCAAGGGTTAGCAGTGGGTCAGATTCTTTGCGATCTATATCTACAATTATCATCCCCTGACATGGCAATTCCACCCGCCCCACTTTAATGGTTACTTCTTTGTACCCAATTTGAGGTAAGGGCTGACCATTACTGGCCACAATCGTTAAATCATCATCTGGGCCATGGTCAATGTCTGAATCAGCCCAATATCTTTTGTACAGTTTGTGGGGGATGGTTGTTACCTGGGACCCCGTATCCAGGAGGGCATTCAAAGGGATCCCATCCAGCACAATGGGAAGGACCGGGCGTCCTCCCACATACTTGCTGCGGCTGGGGTTTGAGCCGGGCTTCCTCACACCTGGGGGTTGGCTCCTGGCCCCAGGCTCGGCCCGTTTAAAGGACAGCGTCGTGCAATGTGGCCCGCCTGGTTGCAGTGGCGGCAGATCGGTTGTCCTGTTGAATCATACCGGTCTGTGTCTCTGCCTCGGGTCGGCGGAATCCTCCTCTGTCGCATCCATGGGACGTCTTCTGGGCTGGAGGCCAACTCGATTTTTGCAGGCGAGGGGGTCATTTGTAGAGACTGCACGGTCTTGGCAAGGGCAGCCACAGTCTTGGTCAGCTCCTGGAACTGCTGTCTGAGCTCTGCAGTGGGATCCTTATCCAGGGACTGCGCCTCAGCCCCTGCAGTGGCTCGTGTTGCAGGCACCACCCCGGGGTACGTGATAGCAAGAGGCCGGAGGGGTACTGGGTCATTCGGTGTAGATTCTCTCAGTACCCTGATGGCCTGGTCCTTAAACTTGGCAAAGTCCAGAGCAGGGTTCTGCAGGACCAGGATACGCAGCTGGGTCCTGTGGGCATCTGACAGGAGCCCCTCTATGAACTGCTCAGTTAGGAGTTTGTCTTCTTCACGTACACTCTCTGGGTCCACCTGTTTAACTGCTTTCAGGGCCTCCTGCAAGTTTAAGGCATAGTCCCTTATGCTGTCCGTGGGCCGTTGCTTGCACCCAAAGAATCTCATCTTTATCTCTGCTGCGGTGCGGGTGTCAAAAGTACTCTTTAGCTTGGCCAGTATCTGGGCTGCTGTCCCTTTATCTGTATCAGGCCAGGACTTCGCTTCACGCTGGGCTGCGCCGGCTAGCTGTCCCATTACTATGCCCACCTTCTGGCTCTCAGTCAGAGGATACACCCGGAACAAGCTGTGCAGGCTTTCTCTGAAGTCACTCAAGGTATGGGACTCCCCGGAGTACTGCGGCAGCCATTCTGCTCCTGGTATGTACGGCATGGTGATCGGCATTACCGGCGCTACAGTGGGGGCTGGGGCGACGGCGACTGGGACTACTTCGGCCGGTGCTGCGGCGCCCTGGGCGATGGCAGCCACCTGCTCTCCCTCGGAGTCGGACATCTTCCTCCCCCTTAGTGAACCTTACCAGGCTCCGTTCACTTTTCAAATTTTCTTCCGGGTCGCGCGGGGTTAACAGCGCTCTGCTCTGATGGCGCGCTCCCTTCGCGCTCTTTGTCAGGCACGCCCCCCTTCTTCCTGCGCTCGGCGCGGCTAATGGCGGCGGCAATTTACAACCAGTACACAGTCTTTTACACAGTTCTTCAGGCGCACAGTACCCGGTGTGACCGGGCACGAAATCCTGTTCGTGACGCCAAAGTTGACTCGCCCACCCCAGGGCTATGGGACACCCGGTGCCGGACCGGACTAGTCCGGTGGTAGTCAGTGGTGGCTGGGCCCGGCTCCGTAGCCCTGGTGGGTGTCAGTTGAATATGTGGCTTGAATTAAAGTTTGTGTTCGTGACGCCACCTGTGGTATGCGGCTACTAAGCCGCCGCTGCTGTGTGAGGCCTCCGGGATGATGTTATGGCTGCAATGGTAGTACTGCTCCCCACAGGTGGAGCAATGCCCGGGGCACGGTTGGTGTTTGTGGAAGTCTATGGTGCTGCGTGACTAACACGGTGCAGGGCCGACCAGCAATGAAAGAAACAGGCACAAACAGTAGTCTCTTTACCTTTTCCTCTTTTACTCGGCAGAAACTTAGTCCAGGGAGACCGTCACAGATGGTAAAGATGATCCGGCCGGCCTGGAAGTGCCTGGGGTGATCTTTGGCCAGTTGAGTATGAGGCCTACTCCTTAATCTTTCTCTGCTGTGTTAGGACACTGCACTTTGGGTTTGCAATTGCCCTCTTGCTGCTGGGACTTGTTGTTCGTCCCCTTTTCTGTGTGGTAGACTGCGCAGGCCCTCTCTGGTGCTTCTCTGCTGGAGTCTACACCGGGCCCTTGGGATGCAGCTGTACCTTCAGATTGCTTCTGGGACAGGGGGCTTACAGCTCTCCTGCCCTCCGGATTCAGCTACCAGGGATGGATTTTATGCCCTGGCAACTACAGACTCCGATGTCCGAGTCCCTGCTGTGCCTCTCTGCTCCCCTTGCTTCACTGGGCCAAGCTATCCCAGCTCTAGGCCCCAGTTTACAAAGGCAGCACTACTCTGCGTCTGCACTCTTTCACTCCTGTCTCCAGACTAACCACCACTTCCTCCTTCCAGCCAGACTTAAGGAATGCTCCCTGAAGTTCCAGGTTCAGAGCTCCCCCTGCTGGCCGGAGGGAGAACTGTGTTGAGTGTTAACTTACTGGCCAATAGATCTCCCAATTACCTCCAGGCTCAGCATTAACCCTTTTGGGAGGGCAATGCTGTTGTGGCGACCAGGTCCTGGGGCGCCACACCGGTATTGCCGCATAATGCATGCGACAGTGCCGGGGCAGCTGCGGCTGATATTCTCGGCTGCGGGAGGGGGAGTGAGGCGGGGGACATTAACCCTGCCCCTCTCCCTCCCCAGCCTGAGAATACCGGGCCGCCGCTGTGTGCTTACCTCGGCTGGAAGGTAAATATGCAGCGGAGCCCACGTTCTTTTTTTTCTATATTTCTGTTTTCTTTCTATGTGTGTTCTATGTGTCTGTGTCTATGTGATCTATGTCTGTGATGTCTGTATGTGTCTGATATGTGTGTGTTTACTCTCTGCACGGCTTCCTCTTCCTGTAATGACATCACTTCCCTGCAAAACCGCAGACAAGCGATGCACATTACCGGAGGTAAACCGCGAAATACCGCAGGGAATAACGCAGGAAAACGCAGTGAACCGCACAGAATTTGCTGCCTGCGTTATTCCCTGCGGGATTTCATGATTAACATTGGAGTCAATGGAGTGAAATCCCGCAGCGATGTGCGGAAAAGAAGTGACATGCACTTGTTTTTGCTGCGGGATTCCCGCAGCAAAACATGCAGCTGTCAAATTCCGCCCAGTGCGCACAGGATTTTTTTTCTCCATAGGATTTGCTGGTGATTCACTGCAGAGATGTTATGAACATTTTCTGCAGCGAAACATGCAGCAAATCCGCGGAAAATCCGCGGCAAAATCCGGTAAGTGCGCACATAGTCTAAATCCACAGGTTTTCCGCGGCAAAATCCGCAGGAGCAAGCTCCCGTGGGCACATAGCCTTAGGGAACTTGAACTTGCAATTATTTGTGTTATACCCAGCCATAGAAATGCAGATGTCAGTGACAAACAGCCATTTAATGGTTAAACAGCAACAATCTGAGCTAATTCCGGTCAATGCTGTTACAGTGAGGTGTCGGCTGAGTGGTATGGTGTGGGCGAGCGCCTGAGCCTGCGTCATACATGCAGACCTGATGTTCTATGCACCGTTACATCCAGTCAGGAACGGATTAATAGGGTTTCAATAGGGGTTAAGGGGGAGAGGGGTTAATGGAGGAAGGACTTATTAAGGTTTAACAGGGCGTGGTGTCTGTCATTTTGCATTGCATAGTAGTGACACATGCTTTGCTATTCTGTACAGCATTTTGGTGGAATCTGCAGTAGACGCTTCTAATTTGTAAAATGTGAGTGGAGCCTAAAGACCATAAGAAAATTAAGGAAATATTCTAGATAAAACATCATCTACAATTTTGTTAATTTTGTTTTGTTATCAATTAATTTGGAGGATTTTCATGAAACAGGAAAATGGGATTCCTTGCACCCCTCCTTCTATTGGCACTATGGATGTTGCATTAGATATTCAGATGCTCACTTCAATATAAAATATTAACACTATATATTAATACATAATTAAGAACCTGGAGGAATCAGTTACAGAATATACACAGTGATCCAGTAAAGTTTACAATCTACTGTATTTAATCTCGGTTACACGTGTATAGGCATGAAGAGTTGGATAATGAAGCAGAATAAATTGTATAATTGATCATTACACATAAGCTGTAATTGCAGCAATAAATTAGCCTTTGAAGAATGCGATAATCTGCTAATCATATCCATACAAATCCAGTAAAACTAAATGATGTTATTGTTTACATATAAAATAATATATAATATAATCTTTGAACAATATATATCTAGTTGATCAAAATAAGTATATTCATATTGTTACATAATAGTTTTTACAAGAGGTAAAAAAAAAATCCTCTGTGACCAATGCAATGTTTTTTGTTTTTTTTAATTGCTCACTTTTCCATTTTAACTCGGCCATTCATAAAAGCCTCAGTTACAGGAAAACCACCCCTTTTCCTGTGCTATACACAACTAATAGAGCTGTTCTGTCGGCTGGGACCTAGTAGCTCAACTAATCCTGGCAGACCTGTAGCGATCCCATGATTGCTGTGTCACATAGAGAAACATCAGCAATGTGGCTTCAATTCACTACAAAATACTGATTGAGAAGTATGTAGAGAGCAAAAGAGAGGATAGAAGTCTCAAACAGCTGGAGACCTGACCTGTTCAAGACTGTAAGAACAAGAGCATTAATGCAGCAACACCAAAGGATGATGATGCAGACTTTGTACCCTTAGTATCCTATGTGATATATACAGCTGTCTAAGTGTCTCCTAAGTAATGTATACAGCATTCTCAGCTTGTGCTATGTGACATACACTGGTGGTCACAGACAAAAGAGGGCCCCTCTGCAAAAACTTTATAAGGACCCTTTGCAACTCAAAATCTCATCATAATGCACAATTCCACCTGCTTTGGAGGTAGAAATGAGCCCCTGACCTCTTGGGTCCCTGTCCGCCCCTGGTGATGTATACATACCAGTGTCCATGTATCCTATTTTCATTATACAGAGAAACCTCAGTATCTCCTAAGTGATGTTTATACAGCAGTTTCAGTGTCTCTATGTGATGTACAGTATATACAGCGATCTCAGTGTATCCTATGTGATGTATTCAGAAGTCTCAGTGTCTCCTAAGTGATGTATATATACAGCATTCTCAGAGTCTCCTACGTGATTTATACAAAAGTCTCAGTGTCTACTAAGTGATGTATATACAGCAGTCTCAGTGTATCCTATGTTATGTATATACAGTGTATCCTACGTGATGTATGTACAGCAGTCTCAGTGTCTCCTACGTGATGTATACAGAAGTCTCAGTGCATCCTACGTGATTATATACAGCAGTCTCAGTGTCTCCTAAGTGATGTATACAGAAGTCTCAGTGCATCCTACGTGATTATATACAGCAGTCTCAGTGTCTCCTAAGTGATGTATACAGAAGTCTCGGTGTCTCCTACGTGATGTATACAGAAGTCTCAGTGTCTCCTATGTAATGCATACAGCAGTCTCAGTGTCTCCTAAGTGATGTATATACAGCAGTATCAGTGTCTCCTATATGATGTATACAGAAGTCTCAGTGTCTCCTATGTGATGTACAGCAGAGTCTCTGAAGTAGCATCTGCCTGTATCTAGCTCTGATCATTGCAGTTTAACCACCTAAATTCCACTATCAGTCTCTCATTACTGTGGCAGCCAGGGGCTTGTAGATGGTGCCTTTAACTGCCATGTGAGTCCTCCTGTGAAGCTCGCCAGTGTTTGATAGGGGAACCATAATTTCGCTTTAATACTGCAATAATTTAGTATTGCAGATTTTAGTATGTGATCAAACAATAAAAATAAAAATCTCCTAAGGGGGCTAACAATTAAAGTAAAAATAAATGTAATCAACTTCCTTTCCACAAAAATTTTAAAAAGTAAACATATTTAGTATCATTGAGTCCAAAAAATCCCAATTTGAAAATATAAAATTATTGAAACCATCTGTTAACAACCTCATAAGGGATATATCCATCCATTCCTCAGAGGGACGATGCCAGCTATATTATATACGTGACATCTGCCTCTAACAGCAGCAATTGATGTGTCCACTGACCGCTGTTGTTAACCTCCTAGATGTTACTGTCAATTGCTGATAGGGGGCATTAAGTGCCACGATCCGGCCAGAACATGAGTTCAGGCAACCAACAGTTTCCATGCAATTCAATAGCAGAGAAACGATAGGATTGTTCTTAGAGATGAACGAAGGTTCGGTGTTCATACCAAAAAAACAGAGCCCGAGTTTGGAGATCGGGTACTTTACATATGGCAAGCATCACTATGGTTGTGTATGCTCCAAGCTTAGCCCAGTGCGAGCAGCTTGCAGTGTTTGATGAGCTTGCACTGGGTGTAACAACAGCATTATCTAAAGTAGTCTTCAACTCCCCCCCCCAAAAAAAATTGGAAAATCACCACCCACCCACCCCTGAAAGTGCTCTGTTTATGGCTGACTGCATGTGGGTGGAGACTCAAACTGCCAAATTAGTGACTTCCATTGGGGTTCAGATCAAGTCCAGGTCTCAAACCAAAACTTTATCTAAAGTCCAGTTGCACCTGCCGAACCGAACTTCCACGGGTTCGCTCATCTCTAGTTGCTATCACAGCTAAGGGCCAGTTGATCACCTCATGCCTGTCATATGATCTAAGTAGGACCTATGCGCGAAATGACACCACACCGCCTGCCTGCTTGTACTTGCATCTATGTTTTTACAGGATTATGAATAAAATGTTTATTATGGGATGGTGAGTGCCACCTATTTTCCCTTCTTTTCACTTTGTTATTATATTACTGTTTTGCAAGGTTTAGCACCTGAATATCCTCTATGAATGCTGAATGTACAAAACCCAAAAAACCATTGTGAGGTTGCGTTTTCTTCGTAATTTCACTTCAATTGGATTTTTTTCCCCTTTTTCCAGGTAAACATATGATCAAATGGATGGTGTCATTCAAAAGTACAACAAGAGCCACACAAAAAATAAGCCTCACATGGCTTTGTCAGTGGAAAATAAAAAAAAGTTACGAATCTTGGATGAAATGGAGCGAAAAATGAAAGTGCAAAAACGACGAATTGCTCAGGTTAAACGCTGAAAAGAAAAAAGTAAATTCTAAATTTGCCGCTGTTTGGTCACCGCACTTTCCCATAACAAATACAACAAAACGTGTTCATTATGCAACTAGTGCAGCCTGTGCAGGGGCCCAAGACATATGGGGGCCACCAATACCAAAACAGGTGGAATTGTACAAGTTTTTGCTTCTCTCTGGATCAGAACGTCATCTCAGCGTGCAAAAGACAAAGTTTCATGCAGCTCCATGGACGGAAAAATAAAAAAAGTTTTGGGTCTCCAAAAAATTGGTGACAAAGACCCTGCCGAAAAAACAAAAAAAATGGACCAGTTCGGCATTGCCATGATCGTACTGACTTGGAGAATCACACACCTAGGTAATTTTTATTAAGCAAGGAACAAAATACAAAACAAAATGATAGATCTGCAGGTTTGATTGTATTTTCATTGCATTTAGAATTTTTTTTCCACATTTTTCAGTACATATAAAGAAATAGTAAAATGAATGATGTCATTCAAAACTACAATTTGTCCTGCCAAAAATCAAGCCTTCATATGTCTTCGCTGAAAAATAAAAAAAACCTCCAAAAAAACAAAAACAGTGGCTATTGGAACAAAAAGAAGAAAAACAAAAGTGCAAAAATAAAAAAATCCCAGGTCTTTAAGGGTTTATATGTTAGTCTGGAACTAACATATTGATATTATAGGATACATCAACACGATCACATCAATGTGAAGGTCCTCGTAACTACCGTGTGGGTCCGACATTCAAATGAGAGATAAATGATAGTACCCGGGAATGGCACTATACAATGAATAGACCTGAGAATTTCTGGGTCCGGACATTGGTTGCCTCCAGATGCGTTCATAACAGATAACAACTGATCGGTGGTGGTTGTAGGAGGTGTGGGACCGGGACTTCCAATCGGATATAGATCACTAAGGTAAGTCATCAATTTGCTAGTCATGGACAATTCCTTTAAACATAGATAGCCCTGGTTTACTAAATGTTTGTATTCCTTCTGAAATAACAATTCTGGAGCATCTTTCTGGCTACTTTCACACATCCGGTTTGAGCAGTGCGGCTCAATCCGGCTGTGCAAGCTATGCAACGGATGCGGCGAAAACACCGCATCCTTTGCATAAGTTTTTACATGCGGCCCGTCCGTTTTTTTCCGGATGCGGCAAGCTACTGAGCATGCGCAGTGGAAGAAACCGCATGCGGCGGTCGGATGCGTTTTTTTCCGCATCGCGCCGCATCCGGCGTCTATAGGCATGCATTGAAAAATGCGCCGCAGCGGCCGGATGCGGCGCGATGCATTTTTTTTGCCGGAGGAAAAAACGTTGCAGGCAACGTTCCATCCGGCCGCGGCATCGGCTAAATCTGCCGCATGCGGCAAAAACCGGACCGACCGCAAGCCCATGCGGCACAATACGGCACTAATGTAAGTCTATGCAAAAAAAAACGAAACCGGCGGCAAAAAAACCGGTTGCGGTTTTTCTTCAGAGTGCCGTATTGTGCCGCAGAGCAAAAACCGGCCTTATCTGCATTTTGTTGTTGTTTTTTCGATATTCTGCCTGGAAATATATTAATTGTATACAGGGAGTTCCCCCTCCCCTTGTCAATTCGGCATGGCTAAAGAAAATCTTAAACATCCAAGACTGATTGGACTGTATAAGAATATGGAATGATATCCTCTTTGATTAGAAGAATGGAGATGTCCAGTTAATTTATTCAGACATTTCCAGGAAAAATAACAAAAGGACAGCACAATGTAAAGTTCTAAAAAATAAAAGAAAATTAATTTTTTTTTTCCGAACATTGTAAATTCTTTAGAATTCAACCCTTTAAAAAAAAAAAAGACGATAAGTAATTGTTATTTTACCAATTTCTTTTTTATCCAACTATGAACCTCACAATCTTGTTACCATGTCGGTGTATTTCTACAGTTCTTAATGTAAAAAATGTGAAATGATTATTACTATTGAATGTTCTCAGTGAGAGGAACAAAATTATAATCTTGTGATACCTTATAATGGCTAACTAAAATAAAATAAAGTGATGTTACAAAGCAAGCTTTCGAGACATTTCAGGTCCCTTCATCAGGCGTGGTATGACCTGAGATGTCTCGAAAGCTTGCTTTGTAACATCACTTTATTTTATTTTAGTTAGCCATTAAAAGGTATCACAAGATTATAATTTTGTTCCTCTCACTGAGAACATTCAATAATTTTTCAACAGGCTAACACGGTACCAAAACCTTTTCACTTGTAACATGATTATTACTGACATACAGTCACCTTCCAGCCGGGGAAGGCTTCCGGCTTCCTCGGCATTGAGATGAAGAGTGTTGGGCTAGCAACGTGTTGCGTTTGGTTTGTATAATAAATAGCATATCCACGGAACGTCAATTCATTTGTTAGATTGCAGCAGATACAACGCGTTATCCTAATGTCCGACTTATTAATATTCTCCGTAATGTACTTGTCATGAGCAGAGAACCGCAATGTGCATATTATTGGCAGATGTCCAGTACTGCATCATCGTCTGCTTCATATTCTATTACAACTACTGTATATATATAGAAAAACAGATTGTACATGAATAACTAAACCTTCCTGGCATTAAGGATAAAAACCACATTAGATTTTGATTATTCGTCACTGATGACCATGGTCCGTTCGCCTCCAGTAACAGCTGTGCTTTACATTTAGCTATATACATTGACGTTATGGTATCTATACTCACAGCTCGTACCTCTCACTTCTCCTTCTCTTCTGCTATGAACTATCCGGTCATTACTATTCTTTTTAAATCAATGTACATCAGCGGCACAGCAACAACACAGTAAGTCAGACTGGTTCTACAAGCCAAACCTACGGGTGATGGAAGTGGGTGGAAACCATAGGATGACTGGGCTGCAGGAATAAAGAGGGATATGCTGACGACAGATCATTTTATTGCTGAGAAGATATGTTTTGATGCATTTTTGATACATTTTTTTCCAGGGTGGTTTTTCATGTGGTTTTAAAGATAAAATGATGGGAAGCAGTAAAGTATTTTTTCTTTTTTCTTCTGGTACATTTTCACTGCATAAACCTTGCCAACAAAACGCATAAAAAACCCAAACCAATGAAAACCACAGCAAAATGTGCAATTTGGCGCTATGTAATGTGGTGAAAACATGCGAAAGGATTAAAACAATGCACTTTTTTTAACATAAATTTAAAAAACAAACATGAAGAAAAAGCTTTGTGCGCTGTAGGCGATTTGGAATACTGTTGCAAGCAGATTTCAAGCGTTGTTTTTTATGCAGATTTTGCCACAGAACCCCGTCAAAAAAAAGTAAAAAGAATTCCATTTGAGCGAATCTGGTCTTTTGATATGTCTTCAGTCATTCTATGTGACTACAGACTACTGAATCCTTCAGGCATGCGTATTGCATGCTGTCAGGCTTAACCGGTATTGAATATGAGAGTGGGCAGTCATTTGACAGCAAGTATACAATTTGCATACATGCAGTCACATGCCCACTAGTCGTGCTCGGACTCACTCAATGCAAGTAGACTGAGCGAGGTCACAATTATCTAGACGAAGTATGGCAGGAAGTATGCAAAATGTATCATTGCGTTCACGAGACAGCCCACTCTCACCAGCATTGCAGGAGAGTCCTAAGAGCATGCGGTGCACATTCTGTTAGGATCCAGAAGTCTGCAGTCACTTAGAAACACTGCAGACATATCAAAAGACTTTAGGCTGGGGTCAGACCAGCGTATAGCATCCCATGCGAGAGACTAGGATGCTATCTGCCAATGACACTTGGCTCAAACTTTGCTGTGAGCGTGATCGAGTGTCTTTACTGTGATCTGATTCTCTACGTGGGAGAATCGTAGCACAGGTGAGGAGAAGGAGGAGAGATTAATTTGTACATCTCCATTCCCTGTCTCTGCATATATTGGACTGCACTTGGATGACATCAGTACAGTCTTAGGTTTCACGTGCACCCATACAAGTACCTAAGGTTTCAAAAGTCTTCTACAGCAATAATAGAGTCTCACTTTCTCTGCAGTTTCAGCAGGTTAAAACGTAAGTTAGAAGTTACATCACAAGCTCTGAATACAAGTCTACAAGAGCCAGAACAAGGCTTTCATAGACTTGTATTGAGTTGTGACCTCCTGTGTCCACCATGAAAGTATGGATCTGCCAGAGGTCACCAAACACCAAACACCAACCGCTGGAAAAAGATGAAGATGCTGATAAGACAAGATGCAGTGGACTTACATTTAAAGTACCACTCCACCATTTTGTTTTGTTTTCCAGTACTGGAGTGGTGCTTTAAAACTGAGTCCCCTGCCCCCTGTCTTATACTTACCCTACAGCATCTTCACCTTTTTTGGTGTCGCTCAGGTCCCTCGGCGCCATCTTGTGCCCATAATGTCTCACTGGCCGGAAGTCAGACATTACATCACAAGTGCTCAGTACTGTACAAGTCTATGAGAGGCAGAATAGGGTTGTGACTTCCATTAAACATTGGAGCAGCCGGTAGGTCACAAACTGCCGAAGACAGACAGGAGCAATGCTGAAAACAGATGGAGACACCAGATGGTCAATATAAGACCAGGGGCAGGGGACTTAGATGTAAAGCACCACTCTGGAGGAGAAATTAAAAAAAAACATGCTGGAGTGGTGCTTTAAACCATTTCAACACTGTAAATAACTGGTTATTATGACAATCAACCCATGTCTTGTCCAGATATACAGGTAGAGCTTTATCAGTAGTAGCAATATTCTATAAATGTAACACACATCCTGTCTTTAATGATTTGCCAAATGCGGTACTAATGACAGGGTGAGATGCGTAGGTTGAACAGGTCTTAACAGTAAGTAACTAGCGCTATAAATAACATGTCCCATATGCAAATGTGTAATTACAGTAAAACGAGCAATAGAGCTCAGGTAGTGGCGGTATAATGTGCTGATGGAATAAGTATATGAAATGCCGTCTCAGCCTAAGTACAGTTGAAACCAGAAGTTTCCATACACTATCTATAAAGACACATCTGCATGTTTTTCTCAGTATCTGACATGAAATCAAAATAAACCTTTCCCGTTTTAGGTCAATTAGGAACCAAAATGATTTATATTTATCAAATGCCAGAATAATGAAAGAGAGAATGTTTTAAGGCATTTTTTTTACTTTCTGCAAAGTCAAAAGTTTACATACATTTCATTAGTATGTGGTAGCATTGCCCTTAAACTGTAAGACTTAAGTCAAGGATTTTTGATCTCCTTCCACAAGCTTCTCACAATAGTTGGTAGGAATTTGGGCCCATGCCTCCTAACAGAACTGATATAACTGAGCCATGTGTGTAGGTCGCCTTGCTCGCACCGGCCTTTTCAGTTATTCAGTTATTTTCAATAAGATTGTGATGGCCACTCCAAAACATTGACTTTGTTATCCTTAAGCCACTTTGTAACCAGTTTGGCAGTATTTTTCAGGTAATTGTCCATTTGGAAGACCCATTTCCATTCAAGCTTTAAATTCCTGGCTGATGTCTTGAGATGTTGCTTCAGTATTATCACACAATCTTCTTTCCTCATCATGCCATCTATTTTGTAAAATGTACCAGTCCCTCCTGCAGCAAAACAACCCCACAACATGAACAGGAAAGGTTTATTCTGATTTTATGTCAGATAGTGAGAAAAACATGCAGAGGTGTCTTTTTAAATAGTGTATTTAAACTTCTGGTTTTAACAGTAAGGGGTACTTTGCACACTACGACATCGCAGGTGCGATGTCGGTGGGGTCAAATCGAAAGTGACGCACATCCGGCGTCGCAGTTGATATGGTAGTGTGCAAATCCTTTTTGATACGATTAACGAGCGCAAAAGCGTCATTATCGTATGATCGGTGTAGGGTCCGACATTTCCATAATTTGCCGGTGCAGCGAGAGGTACATTGTAGTTCCTCGTTCCTGCGGCAGCACACATCGCTGTGTGAGAAGCCGCAGGAGCGAGGAACATCTCCTACCTGCGTCCCGGCTGCAATGCGGAAGGAAGGAGATGGGCGGGATGTTTACATCCTGCTCATCTCCGCCCCTCTGCTTCTATTGGCCTCCTGCTGTGTGATGTCACTGTGACGCCGCACGGCCCGCCCCTTAGGAAGGAGGCGGATCGCCGGCCAGAGCGACGTCGCAGGACAGGTAAGTGCATGTGAAGCTACCATAGCGATAATGTTCGCTACGCCAGCTATCACAAGATATAGCTGCTGCGACAGGGGCAGGGACTATCGCGCTCGGCATCGCAGTATCGGCTTGCGATGTCGTAGTGTGCAAAGTACCCCTAAGGGGTGCTTCACACACAGCGAGCTCGCTGCCGAGATCGCTGCTGAGTCACGCTTTTTGTGACGCAGCAGTGACCTCATTAGCGATCTCGCTGTGTGTGACACTGAGCAGCGATCTGGCCCCTGCTGCGAGATCGCTGCTCGTTACACACAGCCCTGGTTCGTTTTCTTCAAAGCCGCTCTCCTGCTGTGACACACAGATCGCTGTGTGTGACAGCAAGAGAGCGACAAATGAAGCGAGCAGGGAGCAGGAGCCGGCGTCTGACAGCTGAGGTAAGCTGTATCCAAGATAAACATCGGGTAACCAAGGTGGTTACCCGATATTTACCTTAGTTACCAGCCTCCGCAGCTCTCACGCTGCCTGTGCTGCCGGCTCCGGCTCTCTGCACATGTAGCTGCTGTACACATCGGGTTAATTAACCCGATGTGTACAGCAGCTAGGAGAGCAAGGAGCCAGCGCTCAGTGTGCGCGGCTCCCTGCTCTCTGCACATGTAGCTGCATTACACATCGGGTTAATTAACCCGATGTGTACTGTAGCTAGGAGAGCAAGGAGCCAGCGCTTAGTGTGCGCGGCTCCCTGCTCCCTGCTCACACTGGTAACTAATGTAAACATCGGGTAACCATACCCGATGTTTACCTTAGTTACCAGTCTCCGCAGCTTCCAGACGGCGGCTCCGTGCAAGCGCAACGTCGCTTGCACGTCGCTGCTGGCTGGGGGCTGTTCACTGGTCGCTGGTGAGATCTTCCTGTTTGACAGCTCACCAGCGACCATGTAGCGATGCAGCAGCGATCCTGACCAGGTCAGATCGCTGGTCGGATCGCTGCTGCATCGCTAAGTGTGAAGGTACCCTAAGAGTGGGGCCAGATCCTTATATGTAAAAGGTGTCGGCTCATGTGAATTATCTGTTTGCTGTGAGTGGTTTTGAAGTGGTCACTTGTCACCATATTAATGTTATCTCAACACAATGTAATCTTTTATTATAGTCTTATGTGCCACAGGTGGCTGGCAGACTGCCTTTTGGCAACCACAATAATCGCGCACAGTAATTTAGGAACCTCAATCATTATAGTACAGAAGCCCGTGGACACTGCACCCTGCCCATTATTACTCAACTGTTGCTGCAATAGCAAGACAAAGCAACTTCTCTTGGTTACCAAACCGACGGATGGTAATAATGAATTGCACCGTTCCGAGAAGACTATAAGAACGCTTAGTAGCTACACAATAGTGTCACATTGCTGACATACTACACTGTGCCAATATCTATACAGTATAAGATCACAGAGAGCAAAAACTCCTAAAACTACATCATTTATTAGTAAATCTTTAAAATATACAGCATACAAACATCACAACAGTAACTTAGCTCAAAGGCCAGTATAGTGCAACATATAGCATATAACCCAGGGAAGGTAATCAACAATCAAAATGAATGTACCTATAGTATAGTAACAGTATACTTCCACTGTGACCAATATTATATAGAGCTCCTTAGATCAGGAAAATGAATTGCCCTATTTAACTCACTAGGCAGTATAGTACTTGTTACAGTCAGGCTGGCTAAGGCCACACGAGCATTTAGCGAGAGCATTGAATGGGCTATGTAAAGACACCCGATAACTACCGCGAGCGTGAGCCGAGTGTCATGCAACTGTGCTGTGATCCTGCGATCGGAGCACAGCTGCGGAGGAGAGGAAGGGACTAATCTTCCTATCTTCTCCATTATCAGCTGATACGATTATTGCACTGCACTCCGGTGTTTTCTGAGTGCAGTCCAATGTTTCCCTAGCACCCATAGACTAGTATGAGTGCGAGTGGAAATGGATCGGATTCGACCCACAGCATGCTGTGATTGTTTGCTCGGTCCGATTAGGGCTGAGAAAAAAAAAATCGCTCATGTGAGCTGCCCCAGAGAGTAACATTGGTTTTGGTGGAATGCAATTTTTTCATCGCATTCCACTCCGACCGTTTAACTTGCCATGTATCCTAGGTCTTAGGGGTACTTTGCACACTACGACATCGCACGTGCGATGTTGGTGGGGTCAAATCGAAAGTGACGCACATCCGGCGTCACTGTCGACATCATAGTGTATAAATAGTTTTTGATACGATTAACGAGCGCAAAAGCGTCAAAATCGTATGATCGGTTTAACGTCGGTCATTTCCATAATTTTGGAAGGACCGATGTTACGATGTTGTTCCTCGTTCCTGCGGCAGAACACATCGCTGTGTGTGAAGCCGCAGGAGCGAGGAACATCACCTTACCTGCGTCCCGCCTGCAATGCGGAAGGAAGGAGGTGGGCGGGATGTTTACGTCCCGCTCATCGCCGCCCGTCTGCTTCTATTGGCCGCCTGCCGTGTGATGTCGCTGTGACGCCGCATGACCCATCCCCTTAGGAAGGAGGCAGGTCGCCGGCCAGAGCGATGTCACAGGGCAGGTAAGTGCATGTGAAGCTGCCGTAGCGATAATTTTCGCTACGGCAGCTATCACAAGATAGCGCAGCTGCGACAGGGGCGGGGACTATCGCGCTCGGCATCGCTACCATCGGCTTGCGATGTCGTAGTGTGCCAAGTTCCCCTTAGACTTTCCCTCAGAGTGCTTTATCAGACTAAATAAGTCACCCAGATATCCCCCCCAAAAAATCAGGAAGAATCTTAACCAAATCTCTAGGTCATAATGGTCACAGCATCATATAAATTCTTATAGAAAAGCGATCAATACCAAAATAATAAATTGGTGAAAAGCCCCCTTAAATATAAAAAGCAATCAACACCCGACGTATTTCTCCTCACTTTCTTGAGGTTCATTAGGGGTATTTTGAATACTAATATACTCCACAAGTTATATACATAATACAGAAAATGATACAAAGAATAATATACACAGACCAGGACAATTTACGTTCAATGCCCCCTTTAGCTATAGATGCACATGCCTTGTTACAATGCCTCTACATATCATACAATCACTGCTCTTGATATATATGGATTGTCTAGTACAAAAGAATGATATCCATATAACAATATGTATTTATTATGGCAAAATTTCAAGACGGAAACATTACAGCCGGATCACTCCTGTCACCTAGGGGAAAAAGAATATAATGTATTACAGATTGAAAAAAACTTCCTGTTCAGGAATGAAGTAAGATCATACACACTTCCTGGCATATATCCAAGGATAATCTCCTTGTAACAAGAGGCAGATCTTCATATTCATCACAGCACCTATAAACATTGCAATAAGAGGGTAGTGCATACCCCAATATTATCATTTCAAAATCCTTTTCCAACCCAGGTAATGTTTCTTGTAGAGGATGGGCTGACCTCTGTTTTGGATTACCAGCCAAGGTAAAGCTGCACGCTGTGGTGTGCGGGCTGCAGCTATCTGCTTTACCTTAACTGGCTATCAAAAATAAGGGGGACCCCACGTCGTTTTTTCATTTAATTATATATTTTGCGGCTAAATACAAGGCTCAACACCCTTAAAAACACATCGCGCACGTACGTTTGTGTGCCGTGTGTTTTCCTCACTCCTATTGACTTCTATTGGTGAGGTACGCAGGCACTCGCTGCATGCTGTGATTTGGCCCGCATGCCAAATTTTGCAGAGGAAACACTGGCACATATGCTCTACCCTATTGTTTAACATTGATGCGAGTGCAATGTGATTTTTTATGGTTTTGCACTCACAGATTTTATACGCAGATGTGACTGCACCCTAATAAGGTAGATGGAGACAGTGGATTTTCTTTGGACTATGATCAGAGGGTGTACGTATTTTTAAATGTGCATAAAAGCACAGTCAACCACAGTTTTGTGCACTTCTGAAAAGAAGTATGTGACGCCCTGGCAAAACCAGGTAGTCACAGATAGGCACCTTCCCTCACTTGGCAACACACAGCCAACCTAGAAACCCTAGTCACCCCCACCTTAGGGAAAGATAGATTCACCAGTGGGCGTGACCAGGCGGTTGGGACACGCCCACCCAGGGGTCTAGACAGCTCGGAGCGGGAAAACAAGCAGTTAAGTCTGGTCTGGAGTTCAGTTTGGAGAGGAGTGTGGGCTGGAGCTAAGTGTAACTCCAGCAGGAAAGTTCAAGTTGAACGGTGCCAGGGTAGGATCCCTGGTGTCTTTGATTATAAGGCAGACGGTGGTCTCCATCAGCAGGAGACAGGAAGATGGCTCGGCAGAACCGAGGTGGACCGGGACAGGGTTGTAGCCTGCCGGTACCAACACGTGGAACCGACCCGGAAACCGTAGCACAAAGGGGGGTACTCGGACCTTGAAGCCACAACCGGAAACAAGCGGACTGGTTAATTAACCGATTGAAGCCAGGACTAGAGGTTCTGTCCCACCCAAAGTCCCTCATAGAAGACAACAGCCCACCGATAGGGATAAGAGGTCACCGCCAGGGCCCATAGATCCCACGGGCCAGCGTCTGCAAGCACGGCTCCTTAGGCCACATCCAGCCGGGAGTGGACTCCTGAGTTTCACGCTAGGAAGTCCACCTTACACACAACAGTGCAGAGAAAAGGAAAGAGACCACCAGCCGAGTGGGGGACCCGAATGCAACCGGCCGTGGCACTGGCCACCATCACCTTGGTTTACCAGAGACTTGTGTGGTTTATTAACAGTGAGTACACAAAAACTCCCTGCGGTCACTATACCCTGCACGGAGTCACCGGGTCCCGGGACCCCCATCCCTACCCACGGAGGGGTTAACAACTTGCTGCACATCACCTCCCCTGGGTGCCCCATAACAGCAGCGGTGGTGTCCCACCTCACCACACACCGTGGTTGGCGCCACAAACTCACTACAGCCTAGCCCGTACCTCAATGTTCCCCCATTTATTCGGCGTGTCCACGAGACCCCCGGGTCCAGAAACCCTCGAGCCACTACCCCAGCAGGTCTGGGCCCGAGCAGCGCCGGCTGCTGGCACGGGGGCGGCACAAGTACACCGCTGAACAGAGACCAGACGCAGTTCAGAGAAACTCTACTGCCCCATTATAGTGAATGGGATCTTTTGGGGGTTTCATCTGGAATCACATTATTGGGAGATGTAGATGGAAACCCTGACGTAAGTGCTCAGCGTAGAGCACAGGATAAATGTGATCCAAAATTGTATGTAAAATATTCCCAATAAAAGCTTCAACTCAATCCACAAAAAAAAAAAGAAGAAAAAAAAGTCTCCACTCAAGTTTGTCATCTGTTAATGGAATTATAGGCGGTTTCCACAATTCTGGTAACACAAAGGCTTTTAGTGTCCACATGTTTGACATTTCTGTTGTAGTGAGGAGAGCTTGCTTACTTTACGGGGTGCGTGTCTCCAGAAGCCCAATTTAGGCACAATATATGGGCAAACAATGTTTATGGCACTACAATGTACGGGCACTATAATGATAGATTTTGATGCAATAATGATGCAATTTTCACTCAGCAACATCAATTACTGTTTGTTTCTCATAAACACCCAGGTTTACGTGAGGAACACAAATCCCTATTAAAAATCTCTTTATTTATTCAATTATTAAAATAGCCCAGGTGAATCACCCACACACACTAGTAGTAAAGGGAAGTACCATATAATTAAGAGGGATAGTCAAAAAAACAATATTTTCTGATATTTTTTATATTTTTTCTCAGAAAATATGTTTATTGTTATATATATATTTCACAGTAGAGGTCAGAAAAACTGGAAAAAAATCTCCTTAATACCATAGAGGTCAGACAGAGGTCAGGAAGAAACAATTTTGGGGGAAAAATGTAATTTTTTTATTTTCACAACTCAAACGTTATAAAATTCTGTGAAGCATCTCCAGGTTTAATGCACCCACCACACTTCTAGATAAAATCCTTGAGGGCTATACTTTCGAAAATGGGGCTGCTTGTTGGTGGGTCTCCACTGTTTCGGCACATCAGGGGCTCTGCAAATGTGACATGGTGTCTGCTATCTATTCCAGACAATTTTGTGCTCCAAAAGTCAAATGGCGCTCCTTCCTTTCCAAGTAGAGATGAGCGAACCTGAGGTTTGGTTTTCAAACCGAACACCAAATTTAAAAATCAAGGTTCGGGTTCGAGGATCGGAAGCTGTATGTGCGAACAAAAAAATTTGTGCTCAGGTATGCTTGGTGCCCTGTGCGGCTCGCTTGCAGTGTTTGTTCTGCACAAACTGGGGGTAACAACAGCGTGATCAGATGTAGTGTGTGACAAAAAAAAAAAAGTTTGTAAAAGCCTGCCCACCCTCCCCCAGAAGTATTCTGCTTATGGTTGGCTGTGTGTAGGCGAAAATTGACCCTGGGTTCGGGTCAAGCTCGAGCCTGTGGACCTAGGCTCGTTTGTTGTCAGTGAACTGAACCTCCAAAGGTTCGCTCATCTTTACTTCCAAGCTCTGTCGTGCGCCCAAACAGTAGTTTTCCACCACATATAGAGTATTAACGTACTCAGGAGAAATTGCACAACACATTGTATGGAAAATCTTTACCAGTTACCCTTGTGAAAACTCAAAATTTGGGGCTAAATTCACATTTTTGACAAAATCATAACATTTTTCATCTTTTCCTTACATATTTGTTTAATTCCTGTGAAGCACCTAAGTGGTTAATAAACTTTTTGAATGTGATTGGGAGCATTTTGAGGGGTGCAGTTTTAAAAAATGTTGTCTTTTTTTAGGCATTTTCAGTCACATAGACCCCTCAGTCACTTCAAATGTGATGTGGTCCCTAAAAAAATACGTTTGTAAAATTTGTTGGAAAATTGAGAAATTGCTGATAACCCTTGTAACTTCCTAACAAAAAAAAAAATATGTTTGAAAAATAGTGCTGATGTAAAGTGGTCATGTGGGAAATGTTATTTATTAATGCTTTTGTGTGATATAACCATCTGAATTAAGGGCAGAAAATTCAAAATTTGAAAATTTAAAAAAAAAAACAAAACAAAATTTGTTGTCAAATTTTCTAGATTTCCATAAATAAATGCAAATCATTTTGCCCAAACTTTACCAGTAACATGAAGTACAATAGATCTGGAGAAAAAAACAAAACAAAGTCTCCGAATCACTGGGATCCGTTGAAGCGTTCCAGATTTATTACACTGGTCACTGGTGAAGGGGTTAAAACTCCTAAAAATTAATTTTATTTTATTCATCATCATTCAGTTTTGGAACACACACTTCTCCAATCCTCGAGATTTGTCTGCTCTGAAATTATGGGGTCAGTAATTATATAGAAATCATTGTAGATTTATAAAGAGTGGGCGGCGCAGGGACCAGACAATGGTTATTCCACCCTAATCTACATTCTTTACAAGGTTTCTAGGTTCTTTTTTAACAACCGTTTCTATGCTTTTTATTAATAACACCATGTACGAGGAATATAAATCATCGGGTAATGTTTTTCTGTCACACCTATGGATTTCCAGCACTCTGGTTAGCAACATGAATGGAATGTGGCATGACTGACAAGAGTCCACTCATCAGCCGCTTGCTATGTAATTTCCATTGTTGGTAAAGTCAGTAACTATGTCATTTACTATGTCATTTCCCTACAGTTTGTAGTAACACAAAACTTTCCTCCTTGAAACCATTGTTACATAATTCACTAACACAATGAGCCAACATGATGATGTATGGAAACACATTTAGAAACAACTAATTGCATATAAACCAGTTTTACAGTAACAAGATGAAGGGGTTGTATTTTCAGGAAGTCATGGACGTCGGGCCGTATGGGCGCCGCGCTCCACCAAGGAAACTATGTGACGGGTGTGACTTTGGGTGGGGTACATGACACTTACTGGTTTCTTCAGGTTGGTGTCCATCACCCCGCTGTAGGTCCTTGTCGCAGACATAATAGTAACCCACGCAACAACAGAGTTCACTTGGCAACCAAACTTGGTCATTATTATTCTTCACACCATTATGATAGACGTGGCCTCACTCCTCACGGTTCTGATTCTACTGTTTCTGGGGTACTCTTTCTCGACCTGATCTCTGCTATCTTCGAGCTCATCCTCAAGCTGCTGGGTCTGTGTCTACGTCACCCTTTTCCTCACACCGTCGTTCGCTTCTGGGCCCTGACAGCCCTATAGTCACACGGCTCTCTAAGCCTACCGGGGTGAACCGTAAAGCCTGATAAGAACAATGATAGTGAACAAGCCAAAGCCCTAATTCAGGTCTAAAACCATGGTCAAAGTTATTTGAGCACATAAATCTCCAATGGTGTCCAAACATTTGCCCATTTTCCAATATGAAAATATTTTTTACAATAACAGTAATTTGACAACCGGTGCCCAAACTTTGATACGCCACTGTATATACAGTAGGCTTGAGTTATTGCTCCAGTATGGAGTCTAACCTCATTTTAACACCAATTTACCTGCAAATTAACTCCATATCTGCAGATATATAGCATTTCTGAACTCGACAGATTCCCTTTAAAGGCAATCTGTCACCAGATTTTGTAATACAAATTGCATACATTACTAAATAAATCTCATATAACTGATTAGGGTGCGGTACTTATATATTCTATGTCAGAACAGCTGTAAACTACTCTATGAAAGCTGACAGCTCCTCAGTGTTCCTCCTCACTACTGCTGCTAAGGTATAACATTGCTCAGTACAAGCTGCAGCTGTCAGTGAGGCTGGGTGGGAGGAGTAATGAGCTATTTCTTGTATAACTGGACTCATAACATGCTCAACTCAATATATCCATTATATCAGGGGTGAGATTAAAAACAGGTTCCCTGTTTGTGTTAGGAAACCACACCCATTTTAAAGCCACACCCATTTTCATGCAGTTTTCTCAACCACAAAGAAAGAGAAAGAAACAGTAGCTAAATGTATAGGCTCTTTCCCCTGCTTACCCTACGAATACGTTCATGTACAGTGTCATTGCCTCCTGACAGGTCCATGTTGTTCCAGTTACTTTCATTCACTTCTTAGTATGCTGTGTAGTATTAAAGGGTTTCCTACAAGTTTTGAAAATTAGTACTAAAGGAACTCTGCTCAAATTGAAAGGTATGTCCTCCTGTCTATCTGTCATCTCAACTGTCTGCTGCACCTCATCTCTGGCCTCAGCAGCTACAGACCAAATATATGCAATATACTGCCAAACCATGACTAGACCAAATATTGCCACCACTTAGTGACCAAATTATACCACAACTAAAGGATAAATACAGCTACACTACGACCAGACCACATATTACCCCCAAATAGTGACCAAACAAGACAACAAACAGGGAACAAATTACGTCACACCATGACTGGACAACACATTACCATCAAATAGTGACCAAATATCACTTACAAGGGATCAATGCCACCACACCATGACCAGACCACATACAGGTGCATCTCAATAAATTAGAATATGATCAAAACGTTAATTTATTTCAGTAATTCAATACAAAAAGGGAAACACATATATTTATAGAGTCATTACAAACAGAGTGATCTATTTCAAGTGTTTATTTCTGTTAATGTTGATGATCATGGCTTATAGCCAATGAAAACCCAAAAGTAATCTCAGAAAATTAGAATCATTACCACAAAACACCTGCAAAGGCTTACTAAGCATTTAAAATGGTCCCCTAGTCTAGTTCAGTGGGCTACACAATCAGAGGAAAACTGCTGACTTGACAGATGTCCAGAAGGACACACTTCACAAAGAGGGTAAGCCACAAAATGTCATTGCTAAAGAAACTGGCTGTTCACAAAGGCTGTATCCAAGCATATTAATGGAAAGTTGAGTGGAAGGAAAAAGTGTGGTAGAAAAAGGTGCGCAAGCAACTGTGATAACCGCAGCCTTGCTAGGATTGAGAAAAGGCCATTCACAAATTTGGGGGAGATTCATAAAGAGTGAACTGCTGCTGGAGTCAGTGCTTCAAGAGCCACCACACACAGATGTATCCAGGACATGGTCTACAACTGTCGCATTCCTTGTGTCAAGCCACTCATGACCAATATACAATGCCAGAAGTGTCTTACCTGGGCCAAGGAGAAAAAGACCTGGACTGTTGCTCAGTGGTCCAAGGTGCTGTTTTCATATGAAAGTAAATTTTGCATTTCAGTCGGAAATCAAGGTCCCAGAGTCTGGAGGAAAAGGTGAGAGGCCACAATCCAAGCTTCTTGAGGTCTAGTGTGAAGTTTCCACAATCAGTGATGGTTTGGGGAGCCATGTCCTCTGCTGGTGTAGGTCCACTGTGTTTTATAAAGACCAAAGTCAGCGCAGCCATCTACCAGGAAATTTTAGAGCACTTCATGCTTCAATCTACTGACAATCTTTTTGGAGATGAAAATTTCATTTTCCAGCAGGACCTGGCACCTGTCCACACTGCCAAAAGTACCAATACCTTGTTTAATAACTGTAGTATCACTGTGCTTGATTGATCAACAAACACGCCTGACCTAAACCCTATAGAGAATCTATGGGATATTGTCAGGAGGAAGATAAGAGACACCAGACCCAACAATGCAGACGAGCCGAAGGCTACTATCAAAGCAACCTGGGCTTCCATAACACCTCAGCAGTGTCACAGGCTGATCACCTTCATACCATGCCGCATTGATGCAGTAATTCATGTAAAAGAAGCCCAACCAAGTTTTGAGGCATTTACTGTACAGACTTTTCAGTAGGCGCCAACATTTCTGAGATTAAAATAATTTTTTCAGTTGGTCTTATATAATATTCTAATTTTGTGAGATAATGACTTTTGGGTTTTCATTGGCTGTAAGCCATAATCATCAACATTAACAAAAATAAACACTTGAAATACATCACTCTGCAATGGCTCTATATAATATATGTGTTTCCATTTTTGTATTGAATTACTGAAATAGATTCACTTTTTGATGATATTCTAATTTATCAAGATGCACCTGTATTACTCCCAATTAGTGATCAAATAATACCACATACAGGAGACAAATGCAACCACATCATGACCTGACAACATATTATTCAGTCACTATATGTTGGTAATAACACATAAGAGACAAATTCTGTCACACTATGACTGGAGCACATACCACCAATTAGTGATTGGATAATACAACATACAAGTGAGAAGTAGTACCACACCATGACCAGACTACATATTATCACCACAAGGTGACCAAATACCACTTACCAGGGAGAAATATCACCACACCATAACCAGTTCACATATCACCACCACATAATGACCGCCACATAATAACCACATACTACAATACTGATCATATAGAAAAATCACAATACTAATAACACTAATATTACCATCAGTGTCATTATACATAGGAGTGCTGTAGGTAGTATATAGTATACAGGTAATACAGTGACCAACAGTGATATTATGCACAGGAGTAGTGATGAGTGAGTACTAAAAAGCTCGGGTGCTCGAAGCTCGGGCCGAGCCTCCCAAGATACTCGTGTACTCGGGCCGAGCAATGAGCCCAATGTTATCCTATGGGAGACCCGAGTATTTTTGTGAAATGACCCCCCGGCAGCATGGAGAAACCCTAAAAATGGCACAAAAGTCTCAGAAGAGTGCTCAAATGACATGGCAACAGCATGGGGAAGACCCCTTGAAGCATTTATCACTCAAAAGTCACAGCTGTGAACAATTTTGTCCGCGTTTCACGCCATTTTTACGGACTCACCAGAAAACCTTCCAAAATGACCCCAAAATGATTTTTCATGGCAGAAATGTTAAGGGCACATACCCAATAGTGAGATAGAGCTGGTGTATGTTACTTTTTGAGATTAATACATGAAAGATTTTATGTGAAAACATTGTGTGGCACTCCGATGTCCCTGAGAAGAGACGTACATGAAGGCCTCTTGAGTCTAATGTGCCCATTTTGAGGAAGTGAGTCTTTGTAGTATTTTCCTTTGCCAGGGCAGTCCAAAATTGTGAGGTTCACCAATGCCCCTGCATAGAGACGTGCATGAGGGCCTGTAAACCTGAAGTGCCCATTGTAAGGAAGTGGGTGTATTATAGTATAGCCCTTTGGCAGGGCAGCCAAAAATTGAGAGGCTCCACATTGTCCCTGGATAGAGACGTGCATGAGGGCCTGTAAACTTGAAGTGCCCATTGTAAGGAAGTGGGTGTATTATAGTATAGCCTTTTGGCAGGGCAGCCAAAAATTGGGAGGCTCCATGTTGTCCCTGGGTAGAGACGTGCATGAGGGCCTGTAAACTTGAAGTGCCCATTGTAAGGAAGTGGGTCTATTGTAGTATAGCCCTTTGGCAGGGCAGCCAAAAATTGAGAGGCTCCACATTGTCCCTGGGTAGAGACGTGCATGAGGGCCTGTAAACTTGAAGTGCCCATTGTAAGGAAGTGGGTGTATTATAGTATAGCCCTTTGGCAGGGCAGCCAAAAATTGGGAGGCTCCACGTTGTCCCTGGGTAGAGACGTGCATGAGGGCCTGTAAACTTGAAGTGCCCATTGTAAGGAAGTGGGTCTATTGTAGTATAGCCCTTTGGCAGGGCAGCCAAAAATTGAGAGGCTCCACATTGTCCCTGGATAGAGACGTGCATGAGGGCCTGTAAACTTGAAGTGCCCATTGTAAGGAAGTGGGTGTATTATAGTATAGCCCTTTGGCAGGGCAGCCAAAAATTGGGAGGCTCCACGTTGTCCCTGGGTAGAGACGTGCATGAGGGCCTGTAAACTTGAAGTGCCCATTGTAAGGAAGTGGGTGTATTATAGTATAGCCCTTTGGCAGGGCAGCCAAAAATTGGGAGGCTCCACGTTGTCCCTGGGTAGAGACGTGCATGAGGGCCTGTAAACTTGAAGTGCCCATTGTAAGGAAGTGGGTGTATTATAGTATAGCCCTTTGGCAGGGCAGCCAAAAATTGGGAGGCTCCACGTTGTCCCTGGGTAGAGACGTGCATGAGGGCCTGTAAACTTGAAGTGCCCATTGTAAGGAAGTGGGTGTATTATAGTATAGCCCTTAGGCAGGGCAGCCAAAAATTGGGAGGCTCCACGTTGTCCCTGGGTAGAGACGTGCATGAGGGCCTCAAAACATTGTTTCCATTGCAAAGGAGCGGGTCTCCTGTCGTTGTAATGTCCATTCTGCAAAGAATGGGCGAAAAAAATTTCCACTGGGGGTATACCTGAAACAAAGGCCTAAGTATTGCAATTTGTAACGGTCATCATGGTGGCGCATGAGGAGAAGGAGGAGCAGTCCAGCGATTATCCAAAGTCCAGAAGTGTGTACCCATGGGTGAGTGGAGGTACATGGCAAACTTTAAATTCCGCTCTCATTTGCTGGTGGTGTGGTGAAGTCTGGCCCAATCCAACCCTTGTTCATCTTGATCAGAGTCAGCCTGTCAGCATTTTCAGTTGACAGGCGGGTGCGTTTATCTGTAATGATTCCACCTGCGGCACTAAAAACACGCTCTGACAAAACGCTAGCGGCAGGGCAGGCCAGGACTTCCAAGGCGTAGAGAGCCAATTCATGCCACGTGTCCAGCTTGGATACCCAATAATTGTAAGGCACAGAGGAATGTCGGAGTACAGTTGTTCGATCTGCAAGGTACTCCTTCAGCATCTGGGCAAACTTAGGATTTCTTGTGGCACTACCCCGCACCTCAGGGGCTGTGGTACGTGAGGGGCTGAGAAAACTGTCCCACATCTTAAAGACTGTTCCCCTACCTCTGGCGGATTGGACTTGTGCCTCTCTCGGCTGTACGCCTCGGTTGTCCACTGATTCCTGACCTATGCCGCTAGCGTTTTGTGAGGGGAATGCTTTGCCTACTTCTGTGACTATGGCCTTCCGGAACTGCTGCATTTTGGTTGACCTCTCCTCCACGGGAATAAGAGACAAAAAGTTCTCCTTGTAGCGTGGGTCTAACAGTGTTACCAACCAGTAATGATTGTCGGCCAAGATGTTCTTAACGCGAGGGTCACGAGACAGGCAGCTTACCATAAAGTCAGCCATGTGCGCCAGACTCTTAACAGCCAGGACTTCAGTAGCCTGACCAACAAGATGACTGAACATGCTGTCCTCCTCCTCCTCCTCCTCCTCCTCATCTACCCTGTCCTCTGGCCAGCCACGCTGAACCGAGGATATGACTGGTGTGCATGTCATATCCTCAATTTGGCCGGAGAGTTGCTCCATGTCTTCATCCTCCTCCTCGTCATAGTCCTCCACTGCACGTTGTGATGAGACGAGGCTGGGCTGTGTGTTATCACCCACACCCACTACTGTTTCTTGCTGCAACTCATCGCGCTCCGCCTGCAATGCATCATGTTTGTTTTTCAGCAGAGACCGTTTTAGAAGGCAGAGTAGCGGTATGGTGACGCTAATAATGGCGTCATCACCACTCACCATCTTGGTGGAGTCCTCAAAGTTTTGGAGGATGGTACATAGGTCTGACATCCATCTCCACTCCTCAGGTGTTATGTGTGGAGTTTGACCCATTTCCCGACGGCTTAGGTGATGCAGGTACTCAACAACTGCCCTCTTCTGCTCACATATCCTGACCAACATGTGCAGAGTTGAATTCCAACGCGTGGGGACATCACACACCAGTCTGTGAGCCGGAAGATGCAAACGGCGCTGAAAGCCAGCAAGGCCGGCTGAAGCAGTAGGTGACTTTCGAAAATGTGCAGACAGGCGGCGAACTTTTACCAGCAGATCAGACAGCTCTGGGTATGACTTTATAAACCGCTGAACCACGAGGTTGAGCACATGGGCCACGCATGGAACATGTGTCAGCTGGCCTCGCCTCAAAGCCGCCACCAGGTTCCGGCCATTGTCACACACGACCTTTCCTGGCTTTAAGTTCAGAGGTGTGAGCCAGTGATCTGCCTGCTGTTTCAGAGCTGTCCACACCTCTTCTGCATTGTGGGGTTTGTCACCGATGCAGATTAGCTTCAGCACAGCCTGTTGCCGCTTCGCCGAGGCAGTGCTGCAGTGCTTCCAGCTTGGGACTGGTGTGGAGGGTACAGTGGATGAGGATGCACAGGAGGAGGCTGAAGAGCATGACATTCCTGAGCTGTAGAGTGTGGGTGAAACACTGACTGAGGTAGGGCCTGCAAACCTTGGTGTGGGAAGGACGTGTTCCGTCCCTCGCTCAGACTGGGTCCCAGCTTCCACAATATTAACCCAGTGTGCCGTCAACGAGATGTAGCGGCCTTGCCCACAAGCACTTGTCCACGTGTCTGTGGTTAGGTGGACCTTGGGTGAAACAGCGTTGTTCAGGGCACGTGTGATGTTTTGTGACACGTGGTTATGCAACGCGGGGACGGCACACCGGGAGAAATAGTGGCGGCTGGGGACTGAGTAACTTGGGACAGCTGCCGCCATCAGGTCGCGGAATGCTTCTGTCTCCACCAGCCTAAAAGGCAACATTTCCAGCGCAAGCAGTCGCGAAATGTTAGCATTTAGAACTGTGGCATGTGGGGTGTTGGCAGTGTATTTGCGCCTGCGTTCAAAGGTTTGCTGAATGGATAACTGAACGCTGCGCTGGGACAAGGACGTGCTTGATGATGGTGTTCTTTCTGCGTAGGCAACTGCAGGTGCAGGAGTGGAGGAGGCTTGTTCGCAGGCAGCATGGACAGGGGATTGGCTCGCATGCACAACCAGCGAAGACGTAGCAGTGACATCAGCAAGCACTGCTCCTCGACTCTGTTGTACTTCCCACAAAGTTGGGTGCTTGGCTGACATGTGCCTGATCATGCTGGTGGTGGTCAGGCTGCTAGTTTTGGTACCCCTGCTGATGCTGGCATGGCAGGTGTTGCAAATGGCCTTTTTAGAATCATCTGGAGCCAACTTAAAAAACTGCCAGACTCGGGAAGACCTAACATTTGTACAGGCACCTTGTGTCGTCGTGTTGTTCCGGGGAACGGTTGCCTGACTTCTGCCTGGGGCCACCACCCTGCTTCTTACTGCCTGTTGTGATGCTACACCTCCCTCCCCCTGTGCACTGCTGTCCTCGCTTTGCATATCCTCCTGCCAGGTTGGGTCAGTTACTGGATCATCCACCACGTCGTCTTCCTCTTCCGCACCCTGCTCCTCCTCCTGACTTCCTGACAATTGTGTCTCATCATCGTCCACCACTTGTTGAGACACGTTGCCAACTTCGTGAGAACGTGGCTGCTCAAATATTTGGCCATCTGTACAGACGATCTCCTCATGACCCACTTCAATATGAGCTGGCGAGAGGCCAGAATGTGTGAATGGAAACGTGAACAGCTCTTCCGAGTGTCCAAGTGTGGGATCATTAATGTCCGAGGAGGACGTGTACTCAGCCTGGTGGTAGGAAGGAGGATCAGGTTCAGAAATGTGCGGTGCAGTATCACGGCTACTGACACTTGACCGTGTGGAAGACAGAGTGTTTGTGGTGGTGCCAATCTGACTGGAAGCATTATCTGCTATCCAACTAACAACCTGTTGACACTGGTCTTGGTTCAAGAGCGGTGTACTGCTGCGGATCCCAAGAATTTGGGAAAGGACGTGCGAGCGACTAGATGTGGCCCTTTGTTGTGGCGAAATTAGAGCTTGCCCACGACCTCGGCCTCTGCCTGCACCACCATCACGTCCACTTCCTTGTTCCTTGCCAATGCCCTTGCGCATTTTGCAATGCTGTGCTGACGTGTATTCACTACTTGTGCGTTATATCAAAGTTTGTGGAAATTGCACACAAGTGCACCTGTACGCTGCCACCGACAGGCACACACGTGCGGTTTTAAAAACCAAGCACGGACGCACTAAGAACCTAACAGGTTTTTTTGGGGAGCGACAATTACAGACAAGTCAGACACTATCTGGACTGTTTTAGACTGTGTACACCAGCCCCAGATATGATGAAGGCTGGTATACGGTCACCACTAGGAATGGCTATATATACCCTACCTGCCTGCCTGCCTGCCTGCCTGCCTGTATACTGGTACAATAGTCCTGACAAGGACTCTTTTGGTCACTAGCCTGTATTCAGACCTGGCTATACCCTGCCTGTATATAGCAACAATAGTCCTGAGAAGGACTCTGCTACTGTACTCCGACCTGGCTATACCCTGCCTGCCTGTATACAACTAGAATAGTCCTGAGAAGGACTTTTGGTCACACTGTTTGCAGCCCTGCAACTGAAAAAGCTATAAAGGGCCGCAAAGCTTTCCCTGAATCAGCGACACTCTCCCTGCACTGACTGTCTGGATAGCTGTGAGCAGAGCACAGCGCGCCGGCCGGTATAAAGGCTCGGTCACGCTGTGCAGGCCGGCCAATCACTGCAATTCCACAACTAACAGGGCTGTGGCATTGCAGTGGTCTGCCAGCCAATCCCTGCATGAGGGCTGGCTCTCAAAAGAGCGCCAACATGCAGAAATGAAGACCACGAGTACAGCACGAGTATCGCGAGATTACTCGGTCCCCGCCGAGTAGACCGAGTACAGTGATACTCGTGCGAGTAGCGAGTAGTAACAAGCATGCTCGCTCATCACTACACAGGAGCTCTGAAAATAGTGTCAGTGTATAATGTAATCCAGTGATCACCGGTGACATTATACACAAGAACTCTATATATAGTGTAAGTGTCTGACTTACTAGTGACGTCTCTAGTTGCAGTCATTCATGTTGGCTTCTTTACTTCATTTGGCGCAGACTGCTAATACTTCTTATTGGTAGGACTCGTCTCTGCAGAAAATAACACACAGTTCTCTATAGCTGCTCACTTCTAGAACCCATTCCTCACTTTTCCCCCAATGTCACACTACTCTACGCCAGAGAAAGAAACAAAGCGGCATAGTGCCGTACTCCACAATTATAGGACCTCCTTCTTGTTCCCCCCATGGAATACAAATATTCTCAAAAGTAAAATACAATATATTGCAGCAATAATAATGTCCCCTAACAGTAATTATGTCCCCCACTTTCCACTATAAACCAATAATCTATGGTCTCCATTCTGGTCATTTTGTAGTAATTATGTCACCCATCCTGGCCCCTTCCTGTTATAATGTCCCCCAGCCTACACTGTTATATAACACATCGGTCTGTATGTGACATATGGGTCAAGGATGGGTTACATGGGGACCAAGGATGGGGGAACATGTGGGCCCAAGATGGGGAGACATACAGGCCCTGAACGGTGGGACATATGGGCCCAGGAGAGGGCAATATACAGTATGACCCCCATTCTAGCTCTTATGTCCATCATCCTGGAGCCTCTACGTCCCCCATCCTGGCCCTTTTGTTCCTTATCATGGGCCTTATGTTCTCCATCCTAGCCATATGTCACCCATCCTGGCCCGTATATCCCCCATCCTGGCCACATGTCCCCCATTCTGGCTCTTTTGTCCAGTGTCATGGGTCTTATGGTCCCCTATGTCACCCTTGTCCCCTATCCTGGTGTCCCCTGTAGCACACACACACACACACACACATAGAAACAAAAAAAAATCTTCTTACCTTTCTGCACCCAAGGCATTGTCTTTTATCTTCTTGCTCCACCAAAAGAGGCTGGCAGCTGGGCAGCTGAACTGGGCATACACTGCCATGTGCCAGCAATTTGCACGCCAATTTCAGCTGTCAGCCTCTATTAGACTGGCTGCCTTTTTAACTATTGCACATTTAGTTGGAACCAGTGGGCCCCCGGTCTTTAGAACCAGACTAGGGCACTGCACCTTGCCGGTTCAGGTGACTGGCGTAATTTTAACAACCGGTTCCCCTGAAGCGGGGAGAAACTGCTGCATCCCACTCCTGCATTATATAGCCATTTTAACATGGATTTGAAATGAAATACACCAAACTCATGTGTTCAAGGAGGTCTATTCAATATTGAATACGGTTTTTATTATGAAATAGGATGGATCGACTTCAAGGAAAGATTTGCTTGGAATGAAATCCTTTTAAATTGAAAGAGCAAATACATTGCAGATAAATGGGGCTCTCTCCGACTCTATATTAGGCCCGTTTCACACGTCAGTGAAAAACACAGACGTTTTTCACTAGCGTGTAAAACACGCACATGTCCCTGCGTGTGCCGTGAATCACGGCACACGTGGGTTGTCTAAGTGCAATCCAGGCTCCGTTCTCCGTGGCCCGTGATTGCACTTAGTAATCAACTCACCTGCGCCCGCTCCCGCTCTCCATGGTGCTGATCGCTCCCGCGGTGCAGCATCCGGCCGGCGCTGACCCCCGCAGCAGCTGATTCCGGGTCGGCTGTGTCGCGCATCATGAATACAATAATGAGCCGGCTTAGAAGCAGCAGGGAGAACGGGCTGCAGAGGACATCGCTGGACGCCGGGTGAGTTAAAATGTTTTTTATTTTAAAAGCACGTTTTTTTCTGGCACGTGTTTCACGGACCACACCACTGCGTGGTCCGTGGGACATCAGTAATGCCAGAAAAAAATGGACATGTCTCCGTGCGGCAGACACGTGTGAAGCCCCTCCAGTGTTGTGTCGGTGCATTACCTTCAGGGACTCCACACAGCTGGATCCTGTCGCCGGTAGGAAATCTTCTATTTGTCGTGACGCCACTCTCAGAATTGCGGTCAGTGGGGACCGCCACTGCAGATTAAGGGATGCCTGGGGCTGATGGTGGGTGCAGTCGGTTGTAATAGCCTCCTGAGAGTGAGGCAAGCCCCAGGGCCCTGTGTAGGTGTGTAGAACCACAAGGCGCAGAATAACTCCACACAAGCTAAATGTCTTTCAGGGGTTTTACTCACGGAAGGTGGCAGAGTGAGTAACCCGGGCGTAGCTGGGATGAACCAGGCTGGAACCAGGTGTCCGTCAGGCTGACTGATGAGGGTGACTACCGACTCGCCTTCCTTAGCCCTTTTGCGTTTGGGGTAACCCCGACTTTTAGTCCCTATGGGGGTCACCCAGGGAAGTTGCTGATGCCTCTCTCCCCTTCGTTTGGCCCGTTTGCTTGTAGCCTGGACCAGGACACTCCGGCTGCTTGCCTCCTGTGAACTATGGGCCCTGACTGTGGCTACGTGGCTGCGGACTCTGTAGTGTGTTCTTGGGGGTGTGAAGTGCCCCCTCAAGCAGGTTTGGCAAGGAAAGGTGGATCTATCCCTGCACTGGGACCTACTACCCGTTTGGGCCTGGTAACTCCCTAGCAGTCTCCTTACTTCCCACTCCGTTGCTCTCTCTTTAGCTGAAGATGGATTTCGGGTAGCACTACTAGGTGACCGTTCTCCCCCGTCGGTAGCCACTGCGCGGACGCTGTCAGACTGCAACAGCTCCAGGGGTCTGCTCCTGACGTCTGCTCTCCCTGGACTCTGCACACTGAACCGGCTCACTGCTCCTCCTCTCCTGTTCTTGCCTACGCCACCTAGCAACCAGGCTCTCCACCACACCCCTTGAGTGGAGATGGAGGCTTTACCCCCTCCACTATTCCAGTGGAGGTGAAGGCTTTGCCCCCTCCTGGGATCCCCAGGGGTCCTCTCAAAGGTACATGTGTGAGACCTGATCACTATGCGCCTGTGTAGTCACACCTCGGTCAGCCTTCCGGATTACCTGTTTGTACTGTCCCCAGCATGGGTGCAGTACTCAGTGGTGCCTGACCAGGTCAGGGGCGCCACATTCCCCCTTAGTTATCACCAGCACGTCCTCGGGCTGCAAGACAACATTTTAAAATGCATAAAACATTAAAACATGGTAAAACATTTTTAAAACCACCAGGTACCATACATCACCACCCTCCACCCACAAGTCCGTTAACCCACCCAAACCCTTTCAGGAGGCAGGTCACCGGTCCTTTTGGTAACCAGATCTGGGCCATCCACTTCCCCAGACCTTTCCTCCAATCTTCCTCTCCCGTTGGCCGCGCCTTCAGCCACTTCTGGCAGGATGTAGAGGCGGCCTCCACAGTTGGTGCTGACCAGGTACCCTCTTTGTGGTGGAGAGCCAGGCCCCATAAACAGGCATGCTCCCTGGTTGCGGGTGAGCCAGGCCCCATAAACAGGCTGGCTCAGGTGGTGGCACCTCTGGGGTAACTATTTACACTGCGAGAGTTTGTGGCTATAGCCAGTTCATAGCCTTAAGGTTCATGGGTTTCTCACATTAGTTCATGTGGGCACATTTCTTGAACATTAACGTTGCAAAACTTTTCAAAACTTGTCAAACTGGTAACTTCTGTACTTCTTTCTTTACTTTACGCAGATTCCTCCTTACCAGGGCTTGGGCCTGTAGGGCTGCGGCACCTGTTGTTTTCTTCATCTCTGTCTTTTCCTTCTTCTTCTGTATCTGTTTCTTTTTCTGTTGAGACAGCAGGTTCACTGTAGGGATCTCTGGTACATGGCGTAACGTCAAGTGCATACCATCCTCTTTCTCCTTGATGCATTGTGAATTCCACTGTATCTCCCATCTGTAAGTTCCTTCCTGGATGTCCTCTGGGCAAATGGGCTCTAACGTCTCTTCTGTTAACAAAGATGCCTTCCTTCATACCAGGAGCTACTATGAAGCCATATCCACTCTTCAAGCTGAAGTCTTCCACAACTCCACGACAAAGTGGGCCTCTGACCTGGGATTTGGCCCTTCTCAGGAACCGTTTCTCTTCCAAGTCTCTGGCCATGACTTCGTTTTTCTGCTCTGGAGACTGCGGTGCAGGGGAAAGCTTGGTTCTGCTACGGCGCCGTGTCCTACGGGCTGGATTCCGCTGGGTTGCTGCTTCACTGTTTGCAGGCTCCCAGGTGAGGTACCTGGACAACTCTTCCTCTTCATCCCAGCGGGAGTATGGCAACATCTCTGGCTCTGGGCATGGATCCACTGCTGATGGCTCCGGGGTCAGCTCCTCAGCCTTCTGGCCTCCTCTCCCCCTTAGTTCTTCTGGGCACTCCTGTTGTGGCAGCGCCGGGGATGGGTGGTCATCAGCAGGCCCGGGCGGGGGACTCTTTGGCGTGGTTACTGCAGAAGTCGCCTTGGGAGTGTGCGGAGGGAGCAGATACCGGTCCACCATCTCCTGTGGGAACTGGGCCTCTAGATCAGCCTTCAGCTTCCAGTATTCGGGGTCCTCTTCCAGCAGGGACTTTCCAGCAGGGACTTCCTTGGACTGGGGAGTGGTGTCTGCTCTGGCCTTGCAGGCCGGGGTAAATGATTGTACAATCTTGTCTTTGTGGGCCGTGCCCTGCATGGCGGCGGCCTGGTCTTGGCGGGCCGAGCCTGGCATGGCGGCGGCCTGGATCAGCGTCGCAGTTTCAGTCTCAATCAGGGTCGCAGCTGAAGTCTTAGCGGGCATCGCTACTGTGGCCGGTTCTTGGCGAGCTGAGCTGGGCGTCGCTGCAGCGATCTGGGCTTGGCGGGCCGCACCTGGCGTGGCTGCGGCCTGGTTCAGCACCTCACTTGCGGCGCGGACGAGCGTCGCTGCTGCGGTGGGGTCTTGGCGGGCCGGGCCTAGCATGGCGGCGGCCTGGGTCAGCGTCACACCTGCGGCGTGGAGGAGGGTCGCGGCTGCGGAGGGATCTTGGCGGGCCGCGCCGGGCATCTCTCCTGGGACCGCGGGCATGGCAGCAGGGGTCGGGGCACTCGCGCTGACAGGGGCAACACAGGACTCACCCATCGGTAACATCATCGGGGTCGGAGTCGTCACCGCTCGGTCTGGCGGTCGTCGCGTGGCTCTCTTCTCGTAGGCCTGAACCGCTGCAGCCATCTCCAGAAGCTCCGTGCGTCCCTCGCTGATCTGCCGTATGACCCTGGCCTCCAGTCGGTCGCAGAACTGGGCAAGTTCCTGATACCACCAGGCAGCGGAGCCTGGCTCTGGGTCTCTGCGTCCAGACGCCATTTCCTCTGCGCCTTCTTCTGCACGTTTTCCCAGCAGCGGACTCGTCGCTGCCTCCAGTAGCAGGCTCTTCAGTTTCCGCTCTGCCTCTTCCAGCAGCAGGCTTCTGGCTCCCTTTCTGTCCCGACGTCTCTGAACGCCTCCGCTCTCTTCACTTGCGAGGTCAGGACTCTGCAGGGGATCTCTGGGTAGCCACACCTCTTCGTGGGCGGTAACTTCTCCCAGCGCGGGCTGCTGTTGTTTTTCAGCGCGCTTTTCATGGTGGCAATATGGCGGCGCTTCCAATTTTCCAAGCGGACCGCCCAGGCACATGGTCACCTGTCTGAACAGGTCTAGTCCTTATCCTGTTCGTGACGCCAGAGGTGAAGCCCCTCCAGTGTTGTGTCGGTGCATTACCTTCAGGGACTCCACACAGCTGGATCCTGTCGCCGGTAGGAAATCTTCTATTTGTCGTGACGCCACTCTCAGAATTGCGGTCAGTGGGGACCGCCACTGCAGATTAAGGGAGGCCTGGGGCTGATGGTGGGTGCAGTCGGTTGTAATAGCCTCCTGAGAGTGAGGCAAGCCCCAGGGCCCTGCGTAGGTGTGTAGAACCACAAGGCGCAGAATAACTCCACACAAGCTAAATGTCTTTCAGGGGTTTTACTCACGGAAGGTGGCAGAGTGAGTAACCCGGGCGTAGCTGGGATGAACCAGGCTGGAACCAGGTGTCCGTCAGGCTGACTGATGAGGGTGACTACCGACTCGCCTTCCTTAGCCCTTTTGCGTTTGGGGTAACCCCGACTTTTAGTCCCTATGGGGGTCACCCAGGGAAGTTGCTGATGCCTCTCTCCCCTTCGTTTGGCCCGTTTGCTTGTAGCCTGGACCAGGACACTCCGGCTGCTTGCCTCCTGTGAACTATGGGCCCTGACTGTGGCTACGTGGCTGCGGACTCTGTAGTGTGTTCTTGGGGGTGTGAAGTGCCCCCTTAAGCAGGTTTGGCAAGGAAAGGTGGATCTATCCCTGCACTGGCACCTACTACCCGTTTGGGCCTGGTAACTCCCTAGCAGTCTCCTTACTTCCCACTCCGTTGCTCTCTCTTTAGCTGAAGATGGATTTCGGGTAGCACTACTAGGTGACCGTTCTCCCCCGTCGGTAGCCACTGCGCGGACGCTGTCAGACTGCAACAGCTCCAGGGGTCTGCTCCTGACGTCTGCTCTCCCTGGACTCTGCACACTGAACCGGCTCACTGCTCCTCCTCTCCTGTTCTTGCCTACGCCACCTAGCAACCAGGCTCTCCACCACACCCCTTGAGTGGAGATGGAGGCTTTACCCCCTCCACTATTCCAGTGGAGGTGAAGGCTTTGCCCCCTCCTGGGATCCCCAGGGGTCCTCTCAAAGGTACATGTGTGAGACCTGATCACTATGCGCCTGTGTAGTCACACCTCGGTCAGCCTTCCGGATTACCTGTTTGTACTGTCCCCAGCATGGGTGCAGTACTCAGTGGTGCCTGACCAGGTCAGGGGCGCCACACACGCACACGCGGGTACGCTGCACGGAGACACGTGCAGTGAAAAATCACTGACGTGTGAGCAGACCCATTCATTATAATGGGTCTGCGTATGTCAGTGATTCTGGTACGTTTAAAAAAAAGCACAAACGTACCAAAATCACTGACGTGTGAAAGGGGCCTTAGGCAGAGTGTGTCGCTCCGGAGAGTCAATCGTAATGAATTGGTAATTACTATTTTCTGTAAGGTGTATCCAATACCTCAATTCTCAGGATCAGTGCAGATTTCAGATAAACTTGAACTGTTTACACTGTATTGGCTTTAGTCATTGATAAGTCATAAAAACCTTTTAGTGAGAAAACCTGTGGCACGAATGAAAATCTTCTTCTATTGCTCAAAGCTAAAGCAACCTTCAATATTTAGTTGTAGTTACAAAATAAATCTTTTTTTTATTCTCTTTTCTTTAATTTTCCCAGGTTCTTTTTTACTATAATTAGTAAATAACGGGATTTAGTTTTAGATTTTGTTTGTCTTTTATTTAGCCTTTTCTGTAACAAGTAAATTCCTAAAGCCAGAGGAGCTGGAATACCAAGATCATTGATTTTCAAGGATTCCCCTGCATTTAAGGTGGGTGATTACTAAGATACAACATTTGTTTGCAGGGTGTGGACTGCTCAGTTATCTTTTCTTACTCCATAAGACTGGGGAACAATTCAGATAATACCATGATATGCATATGTTTTTTGTTTTACTTGTTTTACAGGTGTCTGTATAAGGCTATGTTCACACAGGTCTTTTTTGGTAAGTTTCTTTCCTGAGCAAAACCTGATCTTGTCGCAGGAAACCTCCTTTGAGTCATCTGCGTTTTTGGTGCGTTTTTCATGCGTTTTTTAGTGGCGTTTTTGCTGCAGATTTGGTGTGGATTTGCGGCTTTTTTCTACAAAATGCGTTGTATCAATGAAAAAATGCAGCAAACCTGCAGCAAAAAAATTGACATACTCATTCTTTAAAAACCTGACCAAAAACACATATTTGACAAAACAGTTAGGAAAAAAACCTGATGTGTTTGTGTGTGTGTGTGTGTGTGTGTGTGTGTGTGTGTGTGTGTGTGCGCATGAGATTTCAGAAATCTCATAGACTTTGCTGGGACTGGAAAAAGCAGCTTTTTATTAGCATGGATTTGCATAAAACCAAGGCAAATCTGCAGCTAAAAAACACAGTAAAACCTTACCAAAAAAGCCTTGTGTGAACATAGCCTAATGGTGGAAAATGTAAGGACTGATGCTATAGAGGTGTACAACTGGAGGTCGGGAGGCATCATGGCCTGTGAAGAGTTGCCTAGGACATAGGAAGTGTTGAGTGGATGGTGTGGAGGGACCAGTAGTATTTGGAGTCTAATAAGGTTATCCTTTAGTTACTTATTGTAGGAGGTGAGTCTGCATGTGTCCTGTGTTGGCTGCCAACCAACCAGTTGAGGTGGTGGTTAGCGGTTTAGAGTTTGCTGAGCTGTGGGAAATAAATCAGACTCAGTAGTCGGTCATGGCAATGTGATTAGACAAGTGTTGATGAGGTCCTGTAAAGAGATAGAAACTACCGTGAGGTCTGCTGACTTGTAGGTCTATGGTGTGTGACCTAGCAGTACTGTTTTGAGTTGATTGGGTGCAGTAGACACTTAAGGAGCTGGGAAAACAAGAAACTTTGAGAGTCAGAGCCAAAATGAAAAAAGTTACCCACTTGTCAGTAAAAGTCTCTTTACACGGACTGACCGGCGACATGATACGACCACAGATTTGTAAACTTATGGATCGGCAGTCATTTGACCAAAATGAAACTATGCACATTGAGTGATCTATACTAAATTACTCAATGTATTTAGGCTGCCTTTGTTCTCGGCATTCCGGTTTACATAGGACAATACACTGCCAAGAAGGATGATCTTTTGTGCTGCATAAGAGATCATTTCTCTAGATGAACAAACATTTTGTTCGTATATCATGTAATAATAAAGTACTTTTTAAAGGGTTGTACCCTCATGAATTTCACTGTGTATATTGATAGAAAAAAGAATAAGTGTCGCGGGCGGAGGAGGGGACGCTGCGCTGACCCACTGCTCGGGTCCGGCTGCTGCTGCTGCTCGGTGGTGGCTCGAGCGGTGGGCCGGATCCGGGGACTCGAGCGGCGTTCCTCGCCCGTGAGTGAAAGGGGGAAATGGTTTTGGGGATTGATTGTCCGTGACGCCACCCACGGTTGTGGTGAGGTTGTGACACCACCGTTGCTCTGGACGGGGATCCCGGGAGTGGTGACAGGGAGCAGCTTGGATGTTGTTTTCTCCCCTCCGTGGGTAGGGGGGTTGGTTGTCCCGGGGCCCGGTGAGGGAGGTAGGTAGGATGGCAGGCGGGTTACGAGGCCTGGTGAGGTGCAGGGTCGCGGGGGCAGCACTGTGCCGCACGGCACGGTAGTACTCACTCAGCCAGTAATTCACACCGAGTCTCTGGTCAAACAAACGGCTGGATGGACGGGTCCCACAGACGGCTGCGGTGTTTCTCCTCCCTGCAGGTTGATGGTGACTGCCTTTCCCTGCACCTGTGTTGTGTTTACAGTTCCAATGGCTTCCCACCGGTAACCCGCTCCCCAGCTTGTGATGGATGCTGAGGGAGCCCCTTTTGCCCGCAGGCTCTGGCCCTGGGAACTGTAGCCTTGGCGGTGATTGTTTACCTCTACGGTGTGAGCTGTTGCCTTCAATCGGGTCTTGACTGCTGGGAAACCCCGGAGGTTCCCTTTGCTAACAGATTTGACCAGTTTAATGGCAACTCCTAGCCTGGTCGGGGTCCGTAAGCCCTGCCGGATGGTGCTGGATTCTCTTTGCTCTCCGATCCGGTACCGCCGGGCCACCGCCAGTCCACGGTCCTTACGGTTCGCTCCAATCGGCCTCTCCTGCAGACGGTCACCACCGTCTGCCAACCTTGCTGTTCCGTCCGGGCCACACACCCGGACGCCTTCAGTCTCCTCTGCTACTACACACTTCACTCCTCTCTTCACTCCTCTCAAACTGAAACTTCCCTCAAAACTCAAACTCTTTTCCCGCCTCCAGGACTGTGAACTCCTCGGTGGGCGGGACCAACCGCCTGGCCCACCCCCTGGTGTGGACATCAGCCCCTGGAGGAAGGCAACAAGGATTTTGTGTTTGGCTTTGGTGTGCCTAGCTGGGGTGTGGGGTGTGTTGGTGTAGTACCTGTGACGACCTGGCTTGTCCAGGGCGCCACATAAGCACTCACTGATTTTTGCTGTGTGGAAGTGACCTGTCGAAGCACTACCACAGAGTGCGAAACGGCCGTCGTCTAACGTGCTGTCCTGTCTCACCCCCTCCCCGCTTGCCACAGCATGTAACTCCTTATTATGAATAAATGTCCACACTTCCACACAGCAAAATTCGGTGAGTGCTTATTCTTTTTTCTATCAATATACACAGTGGAATTTTGGTTGGCTTTTTGAATGAGCACCACGTAGCTGTGTTGGTTATTTCAGTCTAAAGTCCTTCTGGGCAACCTATATAGGTTGCAACAGCAAAACGCTAAATATGAATCTCGACTAACAGCATTATTCAGAGTAGTGCCCTGTGTATTTCCTTCTCAATCCTATCTACCCTCATGAATTTGTTTCTACCTCCTTACAGAAACATTGGATGACAGTATTGTGGGCAATCTGAGAATAGTGCGAGAAGCCAAACTCAGAATGGATGGACTTTGAAATGTTTTGTATTAGTATTACTTTGTCTCCGATCATCTTCAATTATTTTTCATGGTAACAAGTGTTGTCCTTTTTTCTGTAAAAGCCCTGACGACAACTCATGAGTTAAAGGTTAATGACACTGAAGTATCACATGCAGTCCAATCTTTCTACTCATCAGACAGGAGGCTCCTTACCCTAGGGCCACTTTGAGACAAGTACTATGGTTGTGTGATACCTTTTTATTGTCAAAACAGATTACAGGTGCAGCTTGCGTGACTACAAGTCTAACAAGTATATTCCCTCAATGACAAAAGCTATGAGTATTGTGGGATGTTTTACTTTATGATACAAATCACTTATATTTTTATTTTCAATGTTAATTAAAGGTGACAGAAATTAAAAGGATACATTATTTTGTTGCATTTTGTCTCACAGCTTAAATAGTTAGTAAAAAAAATGAGCTAATCCAGCACTACCAACAAAAGCCCAACCGAGCTCCATTAAATGCACTATTCCGGACACCTCTCACTGGTTTTCTGAAAGTGCTCACGCAGTAAAGAAGAAAACTCCATAAATGTTCAAAAATAAAATGGTAAATGAGGGAAAGTTTAGAGGAGTGGTCATTGAAATATTTTGTTATTTTTTAAAACCAGGTCAGTAATGGGGGTGTCTAATAGATGCTTCTCCATTAATAACTCCAGGCTTGATGTCAGCTGACACCAACCCCAATGATCATTATTCCGATTTCCACCACAGCAAGGCAATTGGGAAGAGGCGGGGCCAAGTGCCAGAACTGGTGCATCTAATGTGTTGGACTACTTCTGGGACAGCTGCAGGCTGGTATTTTTAGGCTGGAAAGGGACCAATAACCATGGACCTTCCCAGCCTGATATCAGCCCACAGCTGTCCGCTTTACCTTTACTGGTTATAAAAAATGGGGGACACCACATAATTTTTTTCTTTTAATTTTTTATTTGGTTAATATCTGTAGTCTATCAACTTTGCACATCTTTAACACTTAAGAGTAGAGTTGAGCGCGGTTCGTGGTTCGTGGTTCTCCAGTTCGCGGCTCGAGTGATTTTGGGGCATGTTCTAGATCGAACTAGAACTCGAGCTTTTTGCAAAAGCTCGATAGTTCTAGAAACGTTCGAGAACGGTTCTAGCAGCCAAAAAACAGCTAAATCCTAGCTTGGTTTCTGCTGTAATAGTGTAAGTCACTCTGTGAATCAAACTATTATCACATTTCAGTGTATAGTGTGCGTGAACAGCGCCTTCAGATCACTGCTGTTTCTATAATGGCGATCGCCATTTTTTTTTTTTTTTCTTGTCTTCCTTCCCTAAGCGCGCGCGTCTTGTGGGGCGGGCCAGCATGTCAGCCAATCACAGACACACACACACCTAAGTGGACTTTGAGCCAGAGAAGCAACGGCATGTGTGATAGGATCTGCATGTCACATGTCCCTGCATTATAAAACCGGACATTTTCTTCACGAACGCCATTATCTGCCTTCTGCGTCTTTGGTGTCAGACATCAGTGTCGCAGCTCCGTCCTCCTGAGTCCTATCGCCGATACAGCTGTATGCGCTGCATACACAGCGTTAGACAGCATAGGGAGAGCACTTTATAGCAGTCCTTTTAAGGGCTCAAAGCGGCAGGGTCAGAGAGCCATAAGTGACAGGTCCTGCAAACAGCAACAGCGTCTGTGTAGCCCAGGTCAGGGATTTCCTCCCTGCATTTCACCATTAGGAGGGATAGAAAGGCAGGCTTCCATTCCTCTACCCAGAGCACCACAATCCTGCCACTGTACCCTCTTGTCCTCTGCACACTCCAACTCATTCTAAGTAAGCCATTATACTAGCAAACACTCAGTGTACCTAGTGGCATCCTAAACGTGGCTATTGGACTTTGCTATAGTCCCACTAGTGCAAAGACATTAGCAGAGCACATCTGCCTGCATTGCACACTCCAAGTTTTTTAAACTAAGCAATTTTACTAGCAAACACTCAGTGTACCTAGTGGCATCCTATACGTGGCTATTGGACTTTGCTATAGTCCCACTAGTGCAAAGACATTTGCAGAGCACGTCTGCCTGCATTGCACACTACAACTTTTTTAAACTAAGCAATTTTACTAGCAAACACTCAGTGTACCTAGTGGCATCCTATACGTGGCTATTGGACTTTGCTATAGTCCCACTAGTGCCAAGACATTTGCAGAGCGCATCTGCCTGCGTTGCACACTCCAACTAATTATAACGAAGCCATTATACTAGCAAACACTCACTGTACCTAGTGGCATCCTATACGTGGCTATTGGACTTTTGTCAATTCACAGTATTGGAACGTTATTTGCAGGACATCTGCCTGCATTGCACACTCAAACTTTTTTAAACTCAGCCATTATACTAGCAAACACTCAGTGTACCTAGTTGTATCCTAAACGTGGCTATTGTACTTTTGTCAATTCACAGTATTGGAACGTTATTTGCAGCACGTCTGCCTGCATTGCACACTCAAACTTTTTTAAACTCAGCCATTATACTAGCAAACACTCACTGTACCTAGTTGTATCCTAAACGTGGCTATTGTACTTTTGTCAATTCACAGTATTGGAACGTTATTTGCAGGACATCTGCCTGCATTGCACACTCAAACTTTTTTAAACTCAGCCATTATACTAGCAAACACTCACTGTACCTAGTTGTATCCTAAACGTGGCTATTGTACTTTTGTCAATTCACAGTATTGGAACGTTATTTGCAGCACGTCTGCCTGCATTGCACACTCAAACTTTTTTAAACTCAGCCATTATACTAGCAAACACTCACTGTACCTAGTTGTATCCTAAACGTGGCTATTGTACTTTTGTCAATTCACAGTATTGGAACGTTATTTGCAGCACGTCTGCCTGCATTGCACACTCAAACTTTTTTAAACTCAGCCATTATACTAGCAAACACTCACTGTACCTAGTTGTATCCTAAACGTGGCTATTGTACTTTTGTCAATTCACAGTATTGGAACGTTATTTGCAGCACGTCTGCCTGCATTGCACACTCAAACTTTTTTAAACTCAGCCATTATACTAGCAAACACTCACTGTACCTAGTTGTATCCTAAACGTGGCTATTGTACTTTTGTCAATTCACAGTATTGGAACGTTATTTGCAGGACATCTGCCTGCCTTGCACACTCAAACTTTTTTAAACTCAGCCATTATACTAGCAAACACTCACTGTACCTAGTTGTATCCTAAACGTGGCTATTGTACTTTTGTCAATTCACAGTATTGGAACGTTATTTGCAGGACGTCTGCCTGCATTGCACACTCAAACTTTTTTAAACTCAGCCATTATACTAGCAAACACTCACTGTACCTAGTTGTATCCTAAACGTGGCTAATGTACTTTTGTCAATTCACAGTATTGGAACGTTATTTGCAGGACATCTGCCTGCCTTGCACACTCAAACTTTTTTAAACTCAGCCATTATACTAGCAAACACTCACTGTACCTAGTTGTATCCTAAACGTGGCTATTGTACTTTTGTCAATTCACAGTATTGGAACGTTATTTGCAGCACGTCTGCCTGCATTGCACACTCAAACTTTTTTAAACTCAGCCATTATACTAGCAAACACTCACTGTACCTAGTTGTATCCTAAACGTGGCTATTGTACTTTTGTCAATTCACAGTATTGGAACGTTATTAGCAGGACATCTGCCTGCCTTGCACACTCAAACTTTTTTAAACTCAGCCATTATACTAGCAAACACTCACTGTACCTAGTTGTATCCTAAACGTGGCTATTGTACTTTTGTCAATTCACAGTATTGGAACGTTATTAGCAGGACATCTGCCTGCCTTGCACACTCAAACTTTTTTAAACTCAGCCATTATACTAGCAAACACTCACTGTACCTAGTTGTATCCTAAACGTGGCTATTGTACTTTTGTCAATTCACAGTATTGGAACGTTATTTGCAGCACGTCTGCCTGCATTGCACACTCAAACTTTTTTAAACTCAGCCATTATACTAGCAAACACTCACTGTACCTAGTTGTATCCTAAACGTGGCTATTGTACTTTTGTCAATTCACACTACTGCAAATCTATGTGCAGCACCTCTGCATGACAACCTCGTGCTCTGTTTTTAATAAGCTATAATGATAGCACAAAATACTGCCATTTTGTGGCATCATAGAACTGGCTGTTGTATTCCATTAGTGCCCCACTGGTGACAAGCTATTTCTAGCACCTCTACATCACACCCTCATGCACATTTTGCTACGCTAATGTTATAGCAAACTCATGGAATTCATTGCTGCATTTCATAATTCGGAGGGATAGAAAGTCAGGCTTCCTTTAGCTTTTCCTTCTGTTCATAGACAGCATCTCCAAGACAAATTTCCCCTCCACGTCTAAGTGTGGAGAGGCAGCTAGTGCGCATGCGTGTGCCGATGTACCCCAGCTGCAGCATAATTACAGTGTTTCGCCTAGTGAGTATGCTCAGCCTGACTGTGCCATTCCTGACGCTAAGTTTTCATTTCGGGATACAGCGCATGCTCCCACACTAAGTGTGAAAAGCCTCTTTGCACAGGTGCTTGCATTCCGTGCCGGGTATAAGTCCTGTTTTGGGCATAGACACCATGCTAAAGCTGATAGTCTTTTTTCAGAGACTGTATTTCATGCTACTGAGCATGCTCAGGCACTTCCTGCATCAGAGACTAGGTCCGGTAATGAACTCTTTGGCCCTGGCCCTGATGTGGGGGTCCCATATAGACCACAGGGCATCAGGTGTCCTCCCAAATGGCTTGCAGAGGCCCACACCTATGACTTGTCACCGCATTATTGATGCTCAGACGATGACTGGTGAGGTGTTTGGGTCATGGCAGCCATGAGGTCATCATTGAAGTTGCGTTTCCAAATAGGACGCTAGTTATGCCACTCATGACGTGTCACTCTACTTTTGTCTCCAGGAGGTGCATTGTGGTTCACCCTGGTTTGGGGCGGACCCAGGTTATAAAAGGGGCTGGAGCCAACAAGGAGGTGCGCAGTCTTCTATTATGCTCCGAAAGAGCACACCTCCATGTGTTGAACCCATTGCGGCTTTAGGCCAGAGGTAGGCAGGGATCGGGTGGTGGATGCAGGCCACCACCACAGTTGGTAACGCAGAACGGTTAAGACCAGCTCCTGTCCTAACAGTCCTGCTTGTGCAGCCCAGTGGCATTAACAGGCCTGCTGCTGCTGATGCGCCTGCTGTCCACAGGTGTGGCCCCTACGCACACGGTCAGCGTACTCAATGGCCCCTGTGTTGTTAACAGGGAGTTCCTGGGCTGGGTGGGCATGTGGACCCTGTGACGCTAACAGGGCTCACAGTCTCCAGATCCGAATGGCGTCTAACTCGGTTCAGGCTACTATTAGTTTCATAGCCACACAGCTCTGTATCCTCCACCAAACCTTCAAGTTGCCAACCTCTCCTTTTCCAACTGGGAGCACGGTGGACACTGACTGCTGATGGGGATATATACCTTTCTCTTTCTTTTCTTATTAATTTTCGTTATATAGCGGTCACAGATTATATACCACTTTATCCAAATCTGCCAGTCCCACTGTAACAGATGTTGTTTCTTCAGCAAATGTTACAGTTGCTTAACCACCAAATCCACGGACCAAAACTTTTTTCCCCTTTCCAACACACCTGTTCCCCTTTCCAACAGCATCTGTCCTTTTTCAACTCATTTTGGGATATGACCAAAAGTGCAACTGTGCAGGGACACCGTACTCAACGCCATCTCAGCACAGCAGCCATCCCTCGGTCCCTCCGATGTGGACAAGTAAAAGACCATTTCCTCCTATCCATGACAAAGCGTTGAGATTCACTCTGTGCAGCACTGGTGTTTAGTGGACAAGTAGATCTAAGATTGCGTACCACATTCTGCAGATACTCCTGTATACGTGCGTCTATTTCTATGGCAGGAATTAGTTCGCCAAATTTTGTCTTGTACCGGGGATCTAACAGTGTGGCAACCCAGTATTCAGGATTAGTTCAAATTCATACAATCCGAGGGTCATGTAGGTAGTGCAGCAAGAAGGCGCTCATGTGTCTTGTGCATCCAGGAGGACCAAGTCCTTGGTGTGTTGGTGGCAGAGAGGTGAGAATCGTGCATCCTTCCTCTGCCCTCTCCCCCCAACCTCGCACAACCGAAATGTGAGCAAGCTCTCACTCATCTGCTGAGTCTTCCATGCCCATCGCCAGTTCGTCCTCCATTTCTTCATGGGCTCCTGCACTTTCATCAACACTTTTTGCTGATACTATGCGCCCTTGTTAATCCCTCTCCCTCACCATGACTGCCGCATAGGTGCCGCTGACCATCTGGACCTCGTAGATCTTGTTATCCCTTCCGCATATGACTCCTCCTGTACTTCCTCCCCTTCCTCTTGTCCCAACACCTGACTCCGAATAATAATTACAGTGTGCTCCATCATGTAGATGACCAGAATTGTCACGCTGAGAATGACATTGCCAGTGCTAAACATCTTCGTCGACATTTCAAAACTGTGTAGCAGGGTGCATAGGTCCTTGATCTGACACCACTCCAGCAGCGTGATCTGCACCACCTCTGGATCAAGTTATCCCAGGCTATATGTCTTACCGTATTTCAGCAGGGCTCTGCGGTGCTGCCACACACGCTGCAACATGTGCAGATTCCAATTCCTGCGTGTCGAAACATCGCATTTACGGCGTTTAACTGCCAGACCCTAAGACTTCCGGAGTGATGAAAGTTGTTGAGCTGCTGTGTGCGCACGATGGAAGTGAGCACATAGCGAGCGTGCCCACTGCACAAGGCCATGTAGGCCGTGATGGTGTTTTAAAAATTGCTGGCGAATTCGGTTCAACACGTGAGCCCTAAAAGGCACGTGTGTCACATTGCCCTGAGGATGGCCCGCAGCCAGGTTTGCATCATTGCCGCATCATTGCCGCACACGGCTGTTAAGTCACCAACGGAGTCCGCTCCGTCAATTTGTACTCCGGTCGCCAGGTGACAACGTGTTCCTTTCATGAATAGTGCTGATGATGGGAGAGTAGTCGATGCCAGCGGCGCAGGTGGACGCAGGTTATGCTCACCCACTGGGCTGCATTACCTTGACAGATGCAGAATCTCTGGCTGAATGTAGCTGGTGGGTATCTCACAGATGAAATACCATCATTCAGCTACAACCAATGGGAAGACACCACACCCTTTTTTATGCCCATCCTGTCTGCAGACCACTGCCAGACATAGCTATGAACCTCTGGTTAATTTTACCCCCAGTTCAGTTTTATGATTTTGTGTGCTTGTTACCTGACTACTTTTCCTGCTTGCTGTTTATGTACCTTGTTGGCCGATACGCATTTCACCTCTGCTTGTTTTCTGATTCTTTCCTGGCCGTCCCATTCTGTTCCTGTTCCTCAATTAATGTTTTGACCCTGCCTGACTACTATTCTCTGGAATAGCGGTGTGACTCACATTTCCCATACATTTCAAAGTAAAACTTTGACCGCCTGATGGCATTGAGCTCTGCTGCCAGCATAGTAAGGAGGTGTGTGGTAGTCCTTGTGCGCAGTTGCAAGGAAGGGTGGCCTGACCACACAGGGTTTGCGCCAAGGTAGAGGACCCACACGAGGTTGAAGAGGCAGAAGCAGTGTATTAACTTCTACATACAGAACAAGGATTGAAACAACTCGTGGGGACGGCAAGACTTGTACAGCAGACCCTTCTCCATCTCTCACCATAGTTTGCCAGTGCCCAGTCAGTGACATGTAATGACCCTGTCTATGCTTACTGGTCCAAGTATCTGTGTTGAAATGCACCCTGTCGCACACAGATTTTCTCAAGGAAGTGGTGATGTTGTGTGCGACATGCTGGTGTAGCGCGGGCATGCTTTTCTTGGAGAAGCAGTGGTGATTGGGCATCTGGTACTGGGGCACAGCGACAGACATAAGGTCTGTAAAATCCTGTGTGTCCACTACGCGTAAAGGCAGCATTTCGGTAGCCAACAGCTTACAGAGGGATAGAGTCAACCACTTAGCTTTGTCATGGGTCGCAGTAAGTGGCCTTTTATTTGACCACATCTGAGGGACAGAGATCTGGCTGCTGTCTGTAGACGGTGTTGAGTAGGGTGTCCCTGGAAAAATGCAGGTTTGTGAGAAAAGTGCAGGCGGAGACATGATGTTGCCTTCATCTTGCCTTCAGATCTGTTCATCTTGTATCATTTTTAAAAAACACAGCAAGCAAGGGTTACTCCAAGCGGAGTCTACCTTTTTTCCCCAAATTGGGCACACAGACACCCCATCAGTGGCAGGACTTGTGCCCTAGTTGCAAACAGGATGTTTTGATTTGCATCAAGCACATTCCAAATCCACAAGCATTTACTCTCCCCAGGATGACACAGGGGTAGTAAATTCCTTCTGGATCCATGACTTGTTCATTTTGATGAACGTCAGTCTGTCCACATTGTCACTGGACAGACGCGTGCGCTTATCTGTCAGCACACACCCAGCAGCACTGAAGACACGTTCAGAGACAACGCTGGCAGCTGGACACGACAAAATCTTCAAGGCGTAACTGGAGAGCTCTTGACATTTTTCTAGATTTGAAGCACAAAAGGAGCAAGGCTCCATTTGCAAAGTCATTGCATCGATGTTCATTTGGAGATACTCCTGTATCATCCTCTCCATCCGTTGACTATGTGACACACTTGATGTCTCTGGTGGCCTTGCAAAGGAGGGTCTAAAAAAATTATGAAAAGATTCCATAAAATTGCTGTTACCAGCACCAGATACGGTCCTACTGGTACGGGTAGACTGTTGAAGATGACGAGGCCGTCCCATGTTTGTCAAGTTACAACTGGGAGAATCACTCCCTTCACCTGCACGGTTGTTTGGTGGAAAAGCCGAGCTAAGATCGAGTAACAGCTTCTGCTGATACTCCTGCATACGTGCGTCCCTTTCTATGGGTGGAATTATGTCACAAAATTTGGACTTGTCCCGGGGATCTAATAGTGTGGCAAGCCAGTAGTCATCATCACTTCTAATTTTGACAATACGAGGGTCATGTTGGAGGTAGTGCAACAAGAAGGCACTCATGTGTCTTGCGCAGCCATGCGGACCAAGTCCACGCTGTGTTTGTGGCATAGAGGTGCTAACCGTTCTTTCTTCCTCTGTCATCTCCCCCCAACCTCTTTCAACTTAAATTTGACCAAGGTCCCCCTCATCAGCTGAGTCTTCCATGTCCATGGACAGTTCGTCCTCCATATCTTCATGTCCTCCTGCACCTTCCTCAACATCTCGCCTGCTACCATGCGCCCTTGTTGATCCCTGTCCCCCATGGTCCCATGCCTGCCGCGTTGGTGATGATGAACGTCTGGACCTTGGTGATGTTGTTGTGTCTTGCGCATATGAATCCTCCTGTAGTTCCTCCCCTTCCTGTTGTCCCACCCCCTGACTCCGAATAGTGTTTAGCGTGTGCTCCAGCATGTAAATGACTGTAATCGTCATGCTGATAATGGCATTGTCAGCGCTAAACATATTCGTCGCCATGTCGAAACTGTGCAGAAGGGTGCATAGGTCCGTGATCTGAGATCACTCCATCAGGGTGATCTGCCCCACCTCTGCATCTCGTTGGCCCAGGCTATACGTCATGACGTATTGCACCAGGGCTCTGCGGTGCTGCCACAGTCGCTGTAACATGTGGAGAGTTGAATTCCAGCGTGTCGCCACATCGCATTTCAGGCGATGAACCGGCAGGCCGAAAGACTTCTGGAGCGATGCAAGTCGCTCAGCTGCGGCGCTTGAACGGCGGAAGTGAGCACTGCAGACAGTTTCCGTGCCCTGGTCAGAAGGCCATCTAGGCCGGGATAGTGTGTTAAAAATTGCTGGACAACAAGGTTCAACACGTGAGCCATACAAGGCACGTGTGTCACCTTGCCCAGGCGAAGGGCCGCACCCAGGTTTGCAGCATTGTCGCACACGGCCTTACCAGGCTGCAGGTTGAGTGGAGACAACCATTTATTAAACTCGAACCGCAGAGCTGACCACAACTCCTCAGCTGTGTGACTCTTATTCCCAAGACATGTCAAGCTAAAGACCGCCTGATGCCGTTGCGCTCTGCTGCCAGCATAGTAATGAGGGGTGCGTGATTCCTTCTGCGCAGTGAGAACGCTGGTGGCCTGACCAGGCAGGCTTGGGGCGGAGGTGGAGGACCCAGATGAGGTGGAGGATGCAGAAGCAGTGGCGGAACTTGGACAGACAGAGGATTGACACACAAGTCGTGGGGACGGCAAGACTTGTGCAGCAGACCCTTCACCATCTATCACCATAGTTACCCAGTGCCCAGTCAGCGACATGTAACGTCCCTGTCCATGCTTACTGGTCCAAGTATCGGTGCTGAAATTCACCCGTTCACACACAGAGTTTCTCAAGGAAGCGGTGATATTGTGTGCGACATGCTGGTGTAGCGCGGGCACACCTTTCTTAGAGAAGTAGTGGCGACTAGGCATCTGGTACTGGGGCACAGCGACAGATATAAGGTCTCTAAAATCCTGTGTGTCCACTAGGCGGAAAGGCAGCATTTCTTTAGCCAACAGCTTACAGAGGGATAGAGTCAACCTCTTCGCTTTGTCATGGGTCGAAGGAAGTGGCCTTTTATTTGACCACATCTGAGGGACAGAGATCTGGCTGCTGTGTGTAGACGGTGTTGAGTAGGGTGTCCCTGGAAAAATGCAGCTTTGGGAGGAAAGTGCAGGCGGAGACATGATGTTGCCTTCATCCAAAGTTGGTGCTATCGATGTCTGAGAGAGCTGTACACACTCACTTGTTTCCCCTTCCAAACCAACTGACGACCTACCAAGCAAACTGCCTGTTGCGGTTACAGTGGTGGAAGTTGTGGGTGGAAAAACAGGTGTGACAGCTGTCCCCACAGTCCTAGAAGATGACGAGCGCGCGGATGCCCTGGAAGGGGCAGGCGGTGGATGGTTGGCTCCACTAGGCCGCATTGCAGCACGGTGAGCTTCCCACCAGGCCATATGATATTTATTCATGTGACGATTCATGGAAGAAGTTGTCAAACTGCTGAGGTTTTGACCTCTACTAAGATAACCATGGCAAATGTTACAGATCACATAATTTGGCCGATCTTTTTTTATGTCAAAAAAGGACCAGGCTAGGCAAGGCTTAGAGGCCATGCGACCTGTTGATCCACCCCGAATAATGCTCAGAGGCAGAGTGGTGGCTGAGGATGCAGTTGTAGACGTGCTACCAGTGCTCCGACTGTGTCCAGGAAGGCGCCATGTTACTTCGACGTCGGTTGCATCCTCCTCCACTGCCTCTATTGACCTCCTCGAGTGTCTGACTGTGGGTTGACAGTAGGTGGGATCTAGAACTTCATCATCAATTGTTGTGTTTGCACTCCCCTCCCCCTCAGACCGAGTTTCTTCTTGCCCTGACCGAATATTTAAGTTGTCATCCCAATCGGGTATCTGCGTCTCATCTTCATCAGTATGTTCCTCATTGCCTATAACCACAGTTGTTGGAAAGGCAGCATTTTGGTAGCCAACAGTTTGCATTTTATGAAAGTCAACCTCCAAGCCATGTCATGCCCTTCTAAAAGCATGTATAACACAGCGAGGGGACTCCAACCACAGTCTCCCTCGTTGCCACTCACTGGGCCACACACACCCTACTTGACTGGCATCGGTTGAGCCCCCTTTTGAAAAAGAAAAAGATGCTTTGCATGAAGCACTCTCAAAAATACGCGTGCCTTTCCCGTCCCCTGGCTGACCCCGGGGAAGAAAAGTCCTCTGAGAGCCATGACTTGTTCATCTTGGTTCTTTTAGAAACACAGCGAGGGGACTCCAACCACAGTCTCCCTCGTTGCCACTCACTGGGCCACACACACCCCACTTGACTGGCATCGGTTGAGCCCCCTTTTGAAAAAGAAAAAGATGCTTTGCATGAAGCACTCTCAAAAATACGCGTGCCTTTCCCGTCCCCTGGCTGACCCCGGGGAAGAAAAGTCCTCTGAGAGCCATGACTTGTTCATCTTGGTTCTTTTAGAAACACAGCGAGGGGACTCCAACCACAGTCTCCCTCGTTGCCACTCACTGGGCCACACACACCCCACTTGACTGGCATCGGTTGAGCCCCCTTTTGAAAAAGAAAAAGATGCTTTGCATGAAGCACTCTCAAAAATACGCGTGCCTTTCCCGTCCCCTGGCTGACCCCGGGGAAGAAAAGTCCTCTGAGAGCCATGACTTGTTCATCTTGGTTCTTTTAGAAACACAGCGAGGGGACTCCAACCACAGTCTCCCTCGTTGCCACTCACTGGGCCACACACACCCCACTTGACTGGCATCGGTTGAGCCCCCTTTTGAAAAAGAAAAAGATGCTTTGCATGAAGCACTCTCAAAAATACGCGTGCCTTTCCCGTCCCCTGGCTGACCCCGGGGAAGAAAAGTCCTCTGAGAGCCATGACTTGTTCATCTTGGTTCTTTTAGAAACACAGCGAGGGGACTCCAACCACAGTCTCCCTCGTTGCCACTCACTGGGCCACACACACCCCACTTGACTGGCATCGGTTGAGCCCCCTTTTGAAAAAGAAAAAGATGCTTTGCATGAAGCACTCTCAAAAATACGCGTGCCTTTCCCGTCCCCTGGCTGACCCCGGGGAAGAAAAGTCCTCTGAGAGCCATGACTTGTTCATCTTGGTTCTTTTAGAAACACAGCGAGGGGACTCCAACCACAGTCTCCCTCGTTGCCACTCACTGGGCCACACACACCCCACTTGACTGGCATCGGTTGAGCCCCCTTTTGAAAAAGAAAAAGATGCTTTGCATGAAGCACTCTCAAAAATACGCGTGCCTTTCCCGTCCCCTGGCTGACCCCGGGGAAGAAAAGTCCTCTGAGAGCCATGACTTGTTCATCTTGGTTCTTTTAGAAACACAGCGAGGGGACTCCAACCACAGTCTCCCTCGTTGCCACTCACTGGGCCACACACACCCCACTTGACTGGCATCGGTTGAGCCCCCTTTTGAAAAAGAAAAAGATGCTTTGCATGAAGCACTCTCAAAAATACGCGTGCCTTTCCCGTCCCCTGGCTGACCCCGGGGAAGAAAAGTCCTCTGAGAGCCATGACTTGTTCATCTTGGTTCTTTTAGAAACACAGCGAGGGGACTCCAACCACAGTCTCCCTCGTTGCCACTCACTGGGCCACACACACCCCACTTGACTGGCATCGGTTGAGCCCCCTTTTGAAAAAGAAAAAGATGCTTTGCATGAAGCACTCTCAAAAATACGCGTGCCTTTCCCGTCCCCTGGCTGACCCCGGGGAAGAAAAGTCCTCTGAGAGCCATGACTTGTTCATCTTGGTTCTTTTAGAAACACAGCGAGGGGACTCCAACCACAGTCTCCCTCGTTGCCACTCACTGGGCCACACACACCCCACTTGACTGGCATCGGTTGAGCCCCCTTTTGAAAAAGAAAAAGATGCTTTGCATGAAGCACTCTCAAAAATACGCGTGCCTTTCCCGTCCCCTGGCTGACCCCGGGGAAGAAAAGTCCTCTGAGAGCCATGACTTGTTCATCTTGGTTCTTTTAGAAACACAGCGAGGGGACTCCAACCACAGTCTCCCTCGTTGCCACTCACTGGGCCACACACACCCCACTTGACTGGCATCGGTTGAGCCCCCTTTTGAAAAAGAAAAAGATGCTTTGCATGAAGCACTCTCAAAAATACGCGTGCCTTTCCCGTCCCCTGGCTGACCCCGGGGAAGAAAAGTCCTCTGAGAGCCATGACTTGTTCATCTTGGTTCTTTTAGAAACACAGCGAGGGGACTCCAACCACAGTCTCCCTCGTTGCCACTCACTGGGCCACACACACCCCACTTGACTGGCATCGGTTGAGCCCCCTTTTGAAAAAGAAAAAGATGCTTTGCATGAAGCACTCTCAAAAATACGCGTGCCTTTCCCGTCCCCTGGCTGACCCCGGGGAAGAAAAGTCCTCTGAGAGCCATGACTTGTTCATCTTGGTTCTTTTAGAAACACAGCGAGGGGACTCCAACCACAGTCTCCCTCGTTGCCACTCACTGGGCCACACACACCCCACTTGACTGGCATCGGTTGAGCCCCCTTTTGAAAAAGAAAAAGATGCTTTGCATGAAGCACTCTCAAAAATACGCGTGCCTTTCCCGTCCCCTGGCTGACCCCGGGGAAGAAAAGTCCTCTGAGAGCCATGTCCACATTGTCAGTGGACAGACACGTGTGCTTATCTGCCAGCAGACCCACAGCAGCACTGAAGACAGGTTCCGAGAGAACGCTGGCTACAGGACACGACAAGATCCCCAAGACGTACGTGGCGAGCTCAGGCAATTTATCAAGATTGGAAGCCAAGAATGAGCAGGGCTCAAGTTGCACAATAATGGCATGTTTCCTTGCATATACTCATATATCTGTGTGTCCTCCTCTTTTTCCTTGTCCAGCTCTTTTGTTTTCGCATGAGTATATGTCCTTGTCACTTTCCCATGTGTTGTGAGTTGTTTGTGACCTTTTGGACACCTTTGAGGGTGTTTTCTAGGTGTTTTTCTGTGTTTGTGATTGCCTGCCATTGTTTCCTATGCAGTTCGAGTTCGGTTCGTCGAACGTTCGACGAACCGAACTCGAACGGGAGGTCCGTTCGGCGAACCAACCTCGAGCCGAACCGCGACCGGTTCGCTCATCTCTACTTAAGAGTCAGTAATTCTTTGAAAGCATTTAATTCTGGTACGTGTCACATGAACGGAACACAGATCTCACATAGATGTCTTTCGTGTCGTGTACAGTATGTTTTTTACAGACTCAGACTTGTATTGACCTTTTTCATCAATGCTGATGCTGAAAAACGGACATGTATCTGTGTGGATCACACAGACGCATGTAGTTTACATGTACAGATGGTCCTTGTGAAAATCAACACCTATTTTAAGGAGCATGTGAGTGAACGCATTTCCAGTACATGTGAAAATGGACACCACACATACTGGAAACACGGACATGTGAAGGGGGCCTTATATGCAGCTTTTTTGATGCATTACCAGTATGTGAGGGATTATGTCTGATAATTATTTGTCTGATCCTGAAAACTGCATCCTAAAAAAATCCATACTGTGAAGTGAAGCATTTTTGTCATTTACAAAAGCAGTTTTTGTGCTGGTGTTAATACTAGAGGAGGTTGGACTCTGCAGTTATGGAGTCAGCAGAGCATTGGTGTTTTTTCTTCCCTCTCGCTCCTCATCCCATGCTTTTTAACAATACTTCGTGGCTGAGTTGCTGCCGTACCTTCCACTTTCCAGTAATATCACTCACAGGTGATGGAGCAATACATAGGATGGAAGAAATGTCATGAACTAATTTTGGTGACAACTTATTAGGCCATGTGCACACATTGAGTATCTGGTGAGATTTTTACCTCCGTATTTGTAAGCCAAAACCAGATATGGGTAAAAAATAAAAGTAGTGCCCGTGTTTCTGTTATACGTTTCCTCTGAGTGTTCCACTCCTGGTTTTGGCTGCAAACACTCAGGTAAAAAACTGGACACCTGCCTGGAGCCATGGACTCAGAATCGGTGAAACAGGTGAATAGAGGCAACCACCCACAAAGCAGGAACCTGGACCCCACAACCCTTTAACCCCTATACGGGATTTGGAATTACGACAGGCCCCAGGTGATCGCTGCCTGCGGAAGATTGCAGTCCTGAGAAGAGCAGTAACTAGGCAGTGTCAAATCCAGAAGGTAGAACAGGGACAAAAATAGTCAGGTAGTGGTCAGTTATCAAGCTAAGGGTCAAAACCGGAACTAGCAGCAAAGTACAGGAATGGCAGGCAGAAGAGTGGTCAGGTAGTCAAGGTGGTCAATATATGGGAATACAAATAAACAGCACAGCACCAGAGACTAGCAGGGATTTACAGGACTATATCTGGCACCTGCCACCAGAAGGGAGAAAGCATAAGAGGGGTGTGGTGCCTTCCCATTGGCCCCAACTGAAAGGTAACTACTCAGGCGAAGGGCACACACCACCACAGTCAACCAATGGTTCTGCAGGTCCTAGTGAAACCCAGCCTAATAGATGAGCGGAGCCTGCGCCCAGGAGAGCCACTGAATGCTCTCCCGTCCCCAGCGCTGCCCACAGTGGCAATGTGGTGGCAACTGGTGATTGAAGAAGAAGTCAATTCTGCTGGAGATGTAGCGCCCTTGAGACCCTCAGGGCACTACAGGGAATTGCATCCTCTTGGGGATGCAGGACCTACCCCCTGGGACCAGGAGTACCAGTGCCAATTCCATCCAAACACTACCAAAATCCTAGTTCACTACTCCACACTGGGCATATTGGGTTAACCATGTAAGGGAATGGTCGCCATGGGAACGAGTCCTTGGGTATAGCCAGCCTGGTGGGAGGGGTCAGGCAGTCAGTAGTCAGTGGAGAGTCGAGTAGCACACAGGAGAGGTGTGCGGACGTGCCTGAGCTGGGTCCATATAATGGTGACCCCGGGGGCACAGGAGAGAGGTCACCAGGATGGGTACCGGAGATACCGCTGGGACCGGAGCATGAACGGGGAACAGGGCCCTAGGTCAAGTGCAAGTTTTAGACTGTTTGGCAAATACCTGCCCGGTGAGGAAACCTTCACAGACTTCACCGAACCAAATAATTCGGGGGCATCAGCAGTAAAGTAGAATCGGGGTTCAGACACTTACCTCCCTAAAGGGTCTGCACTGCCCGCCATACGGAGAAGGAAACTGTGCCCCAAAAGGGACAGTCGGGGCCCCCAAAAGTTCCACGCTACGGGGACTCAATCAACTGAGAATTCCAGGGACAGAGCACACTGGGTCACTACATTGGCACTGGGCCTCCTGGGACCTGAACCAGCAACCCCTGGGTCCACAGTGAGTAGAGACTGTTAAAGACAACCTGGTGTGGTCTCCGTTATTGCCCCCATTACATCTCCCTGGCACAGCCCTACCTGCAGAGGGCCTACCATCACAGCTGCTACTACCACCATCCCTGGGAGTACCCACATTCAGCAGCGGCGGTTCTCCATACTTAACAGCAACCCGCAGGTGTCATCACATAACAAAAACTCTTGTCTCCCCTGTAAATACCCCCCATTAACAAAAGGGGCCCAGAGCACGGAACCGGGCAATGGCCACCAGAGTGACATTCCCATTTATTCCTGCCCGGGACCGAGTAACCCCCTTCTCTGGGCGCTACAGAGATGTGACAAAAACTCACCAAATACTCAACGTGTGCACGTGGCCTTACAGGACTCTACTAGTATCCGTGAGTCCTTTACAATGAGCCATTCTGTCACTAATGTTGGTAAAGACATACAACATGATGAGGGACTGGATTTTATATACCTAAAGCAATGGCGTAAATGAAAAACGTGAATTCAGTGATTAAAATGATCATTTTTCTCACAGCAAATTATTAGTTTCCCATTTTAGCATTAAAATTAGATAAAGAAAAGTCTACCACCATATATTTTTTACGGAGTAGAGAATACACCTAGGATATCCTGAATAATTACCAACAAAAGGACTTAATACAACAATGTATGACATGGCCACTCATTCACTTACTGCTACTAGATAATACCACTACGTATGGCCAGATACAATCTTCCCTGGCAATACATGTTGATAGTAGTAGGATTTGGGGCCAGACACCTAAAAATCAGCAAATACACTAGACGTCTTATTTCTTGTTTTTGTTTTTTTTTTTTTTTTTTAAGAATTTACGATTAATTGATTGTATATGATTTTATCCAAAACAGCATAAAAATAAATAATGGCATAAAATGCTCAAATGACTTGCCATAGAGCGGCCAGATACACAGTACCATACAGCATCCATATAAAACGTAAAGCAGAATCTACATAGGTAGTGTCACATCGCACCCAGATAGATTTATTTGAAAGTTGTCTAAACAATGTAGAATGGAAAAGTCCAGCTCACTCCCAAGTCCGAAGGAGAACTCTAACACTAAAATGTCACTGAAAGTCTTGACTTTGCTTGTTAAATACGGTAATCACAAACAGAATCTGAGCAATGACACAGAAGTATATAAACTGACGCGTTTTAGATCATAGCTGATCTTTAGTCATCATTGGTGGAAAATCATTGGTTGAAAGCACACTGGGTCACATGTGCAACTTAAAGTTGAAGAATAGATTCTAAAAAAACGTAAAAACAACTATCAAAAATATTTATAAAAGCTAAATGGAGTCCTCATACATCAATAAATATAACACAATAAAGGTATAACAGAGGCAGATAATGAGCAAAAAATGTTGTTAATATATCTACGTAGGGCGTAGGCCTAAGGCAAAAAGATATGGCCATAAATAAACAAGTAATAAAACAGCTAAAAAAAAATACACTGACGAGCAAAAGGGGTAACAATGTTTTGAACTTATGACTTTCAGGCTCCATATCTCACCATCCACTACAGCTTTGAGCTTGAGACTATCTTCATTTGTACACAATCATCTTGGCTTTCTCATACATAAATCTGACTCACAGCTATATAGCATATGATTAGTTATGCAGATTATTCTCATGTTACTGCATTGTTGATGTTTTGCGGCTAAAAATCTAAATTTTAATTTTAATTATTTTGTAAATCCACTTGGGCATGCTCAGGATCAGAATTCAGCATATCTCAACCAAAATGTGATCCCAAGTCTCTTCTACAATTTCCCAATGTTGGTGCATACTGGTTGAATCACTTGGGCATGTATACAGATTTTTCGTCAACTCACAAGTGTTGGATTGAGTTGAAGTCTAGGGACTGTGGAGGGCAATCCAGCACCTCTCTCATTGTCACTGAACAATTTCTTTGCCAATCTCCATGTACGCTTTAGGTCTGTTTTATACCCGTAGTACTCGAGTGTACAAAGTAACTTATCTTGTAGGATACTCACATTTAGCTCAGCATTGAAACCATCATCGATTCTGGTCAAGTATCCAAATGTCTTTGGCTGTGAAACAACCCCATATCATCAGGCTTCCTCCACTGAACTTGACAGTTCCTTCAGTTTCTAGGTCTGTTAGCCCTTTTTCCCTTGTTTCTTTCAGAAACAATTCCAATTGGCACCCATTAGAGCTTAGTCTTTTGACATTCATCTCATAACTCCAAATCACCAGTTTGCAATCTTCTATGTACTTGTTTTTTACAAACTTGATCAGACGATATTGAAGTTGAGGCTTCTTCACCTTTTTTCGGGCCACCATTCCAGACATTTCTAACGTGCATCACACAGCGCTTGTATGGACGTCTGTGATCTCACTATTATGAAGCATATGAGCCGCCTCCACTGCTGTTTTTGTCGCATCAGAACTGATAGACCTTGTGATAAGCTGACTTGTTGACACTGATATTTTTCTTTGACGTCCACATCTTGGCTTTTGAATGGATGGACTCAATGCATTTCATATTCTTCCAACTGTTGTGGCACTGACATGATGCAGTTTGTCAAATATTTTGACTAAGAGTCCACTATCGATGAGCTGGATGATGGGAAATCCTATTCAAGGCTGCTCCTCAATTTGAACCAGTGACAATTCGCTTTGGAATCAACCTTATAAAAGACTGAGCTATTAAGCAATGTGGGAACAGCTTGTAATTTGTAGTATATAGGAAAAAAGATTTCTTTTCCACCACCAGGAGCAAAATGGTAACAATACAGTGACATGACAAAAATCTGCATAACAAATCATATGCTAAACAGTTATAAGTAACATTTATTTATGAGCTAGCCAAGATGTCTATGAAATGAGGGTAGGCTCATGTTGTAGTGGATGATGAGATATGGAGCCTCGATGTCAAAAGTTCAAAACATTGTTACCCTTTTGCTCATCAGTGTATAATAGAACAAGACCCTATGTAAAGCCCTAAATATATCTCTAAAGATTCCCTATTTGCTGCACCCTATAATATAGGAAAATATTGTCCCTGCTCAACACTGACTATTCCTATATGCCCTAATAATATCCCCATATGCTCATAGGTTTAATTTTTCTATTACTTCTCAAATATTAGATACTGTATATAAATAATATCTTAAAAACACTATGCTCCTCCAATATGGTATTAAATATACAAAGACATATTCGTAAAAGACATCTCACTCCTCTGATGGCGTATCTACGAGTTCTTTATAGGATGCTGTAAAAGGCTTACAGGCTAGTGATCCCCCTGGTCCTATATCCATCCATAATAGTAGAACATGAATGACCAATCCAGTTTCTCAGTGTTTTTCCTCTAAAGGCCGCTTTACACACTGCGATATCGGTACCGATATCGCCATCGTGCATACCCGCCCCCATCTGTTGTGCGACACCCACCTCCTTCCTTCCGCATTGTGGCCGGGAGGCAGGTAAGGAGAGCTTCCTCGTTCCTGCGGTGTCACATGGAGCGATGTGTGCTGCCGCAGGAACGAGGAACAACTTCGTTACTGCTGCAGTAACGATATTTGAGAATGGACCCCCATGTCGCCGATGAGCAATTTTGCACGTTTTTGCGATGATGCAAAATCGCTCATACGTGTCACACGCAGCAACATCGCTAATGCGGCCGGATGTGCGTCACAAAATCCGTGACCCCAACGAGATCGCTATAGCGATCTCGTAGCGTGTAAAGCCCGCTTTAGTCTAGGTGAGGTTCATAGGAGAAAAGAAGGATCAACCAGAGCTACAAAAAAAAAAAAACAAACCAAAAAAACCCAAACAGTCCATGCTACAAAGACATGATGCCCATATTTAGGAATAGTTTTAGTGCTTTTCATAGGGCCTTGTTCTTTAGGGTATGTGCACACATTGTGCTTTTATAGCGGGTTTTTTTTGTCACAAAACTGCATGCAAAACCTTATGCCAGCAAACTCAATGAGAATCCTGAAGTTTTGTGCACATGTTGCTTTTTTTCTTTTTTTTTTATCCAGCATATCAATTTTTTCAGCGTTTTTCCCACCCCAGAATGCATAAAAAGCACATGGGAAAAAAACAAAAAAAAAAGTTAAAAATGCAGCAAGAATTAGTGTCAAAAATGCATGTTTTTCTGCCAAGAGATGCAGTTTTGGTGCAGAAATTTCTGCAACCAAATACTCAGCGTGTGAACATAGCCTTATAATATTTATTTTATGACTGTTTTGTTGCGCTTTGAGTATGGTCATATCTTTTTACCATGGGGCCTTCGTAGGTCTATTTACATACATTTTTGCTCATAATATCCCTCTATGCATTATCGTGTTGTATTTAACCCCTTCACCTGCAGGCAATTTTTCATTTTTTTCCTCCCTTTCTTCCGAAAGCCATAACTTTTTTATTTCTCCACCAATATAGCCATATGAGGGCTTGTTTTTTGTGGGATGAGTTGTACTTTTGAACAACACCATTCTTTCTGCCCCCCCCCCATTGTACTGGAAAAACAGGAAAAAAATTTCAAGTGCAGTGAAATTACAAAAAAAGTGCAATTGCACAATTTTATTTTTTTTTTATTTATTTACCATTTTCATTATACGGTAAAAATGAACTGGTATTATGGTTCCCCAGGTCAGTATGAGTTTGTAGATACTAAACATGTGTACTTTAACTTTTATCTAAGTGGTGAAAAAAATATCTGAAACTTGTAAAAGAAAAAAAAACTTGTGCTTACCGTAGCGGTTTCATTTTTTTGGTATCTGGGGCTCAGTGATGGCTTATATTTTGTGTCTTGAGTTGATGTTCTTAATTTTACCATTTTTGCGTTGATGTAATGTTTTGATCGCCTGTTATTGCATTTTAATGCAATGATGCGGCAAACAAAAAAAACATAATTTTGGAGTTTGGAATTTCTCGCTAAACACTTTACGGATTAGAATAAATGATTTTATATCTTGACAAATCAGGTATTTCTGAACTCTGCAATACCAAATATATGTATTTTTTATTGTTTTATTTTCAATTGGGCAAAAATTGATTTTGATGATTTTAACTTTTAGTTTTCTTTATTTTTGTAAACTTTTTTTTTACATTTTATGTTTATTTTACTAGTCCCCTTAGGGACTTTATAACTGCTCTGTCTAATTGCTTCTGCTGATCAGAGTGATGCTTCAGCGTCACGGGGCCACTGATGGCAGCGTGGAACAGAGCAAAAGCATGTTAGAACGTGATCTGACTTTGACAGCGCAATCTAAGGAGTTAACAGGAGCAGGTGGATTTCTGATCCATTTGTGCCTGTAAAGCCCGCTTTACACGCTACAATAAATCTTACGATGTGTCGGCGGGGTCACATCGTGACACACATCCGGCATCGTAAGTATGATTGTGGCATGTAAAACCTCCGTGCAATTGCGATTGAACGAAAATCCGTTCATCGCATGCATGTCGTTCATTCCTCAAAAAATGAACGTGAGGTTGTGCAATGTTCCCGAGGCAGCACACATCGCAGTGTGCGACACCCCGGGAACATTGAATGACAGCTTACCTCCGTCCGCGGCTCCCGCCGACAATGCGGAAGGAAGGAGGTGGGCGGGATGTTTACGTCCCGCTCATCTCCGCCCCTCCGCTTCTATTGGCCGGCTGCCGCGTGACGTCGATGTGACGCCGAACGTCCCTCCCACTCCAGGAAGTGGACATCGAGGTCGTATGGTAGGTAAGTACGTGTGACGGGGGTGAATCGTCTGTGCGGCACGTTCAACAAATTGAACGTGCCGCACATACGATGGGGGCGTTGCAAATCACATACGATATTGTATGCAAAATTGCAACGTGTAAAGCAGGCTTTAGGGTACAGTTCCACTTGCGCATAGCTTCCGATGCAAGAGCATTAGAAGTGATATGCAAATGACCCTCTGCTGCAAGCGTCAGCCAAATTGATGCGAAATTGTGAGAGGGAGGGACTAATTTTCTCATCTCCTCCCCGGCCAGTCTCTGCATACATCATACTGCAGTCGGATGACATATGAGTGCAGTGCGAACTTTCACACGTACGCATAGACTTGTATGGGGATGCGTGAGCCAAGAATCACTGACAAACGCAGCATGCTGCGATTCATTCCTCAGGCCAATATGGCATGAGAAATGAATCGCAGATTGACACTGCCCCATAGTTTTGCACTGGTGCAAGTGCAGAACTATGTTTTATCGGATGTTACTCATCCGTGCAAACCGTAACTGGAACCGAGCCCCTAGCTGCACGTCTGCTGATCAAATCAGCAGACATGTGCGGGGATGACGGCGGGCTTGCGCAGTAAGCCCACGGTAACGAGAGGGGATAAAGAGCTCGTCATGAAGAGGTTATAGAGGTTGTCCAGTCTAAAATTACAAGTTTGCCATCCCTCTATATGTTGCTCTATATGGCTGTGATGCCCCTGGACTACTCAGGTCGTCACAGGGTACTGTACGGCACTGAGACAATGGACCCCGGGACATCCACCCCTACCCACAGAGGGGTTAACATCTAGCTGCCAGCCCAACGTCCCCGGGAGCCCCGCAACGGCAGCGGTGGTGCTACACCTCACTACACACCGTGGGTGGCGTCACAGACATTTCACAAACAATCCCGTACAAATACGTCCCCTTTTCATTCGGAGTGTCTGCACGACCCCCGGGTCCGGAGGACCCCTCGAGCCATACCATAGATCCAGATCAGAGCAGCCCCGGCTACTGGCACGGGGGCAGCACACACCGGCAGTCAGAGATTTGGTTTACCCTTTTGTCAGCATCTGCTTATAGACTGAGTGAGTACCTGAGGGACCCCCTGCATCCCCTGGCTTCCCACAGAGTCCCGGGGCCTTCCCCTACCCGTGGAGGGCAACGACACCTTGCTGCCCCCACTCCATCACCCCGGGTACTCCCAACGGCAGCGGCGGTATTCCCTAATTACCGTACACCACGGGTGGCGTCACAAACTGTAACTCCCCTGTAAATACCCCCTTCACATTAGAGTGTGGCCCCTAGCCCCCGGGTCCGGAGACCCTCGAGCCACGAGTAAACGAGCACCCCATGGACCCAAGCGGTTCGATCCGCTGTCGGGGCGGCACATGACTGCAGTCTTGTAAATCCTAATATCGTACGGACTTTGCCCAGTGAGAATTCTAGGGTGTCATAGGTGGCAATGGTGGTCATATTGCCACGAGTATGCGGTATGTAGGCTTACAGCCACATTCTGACTAGATGCATTGAGCGAGGCATTAGCCATTTAGTCTTAATGTAGCAGAAATGTCTGCATATCACATACTTGCGGACACGTGACTGCTTTTTCCGGCACCGACACCTGAGAATCCTCGCTGGGCACAGTGTGTGCAATCTTACGAATCATAAGTCTGCAGTCACTAAAGCGGGCTTTACACGCTACGATTTCGCTACAGCGATCTCGTTGGGGTCACGGATTTTGTGACACACATCCGGCCGTTGTAGCAATCTTGTTGTGTGTGACTCCTAGGAGCGATTTTGGATCATTGCAAAAACGTCCAAAATCGCTCCTCGTTGACATGGGGGTCCATTCTCAATTATCGCTGCTATCGCGTGGGCGAAGTTGATCCTCGTTCCTGCGGCAGCACACATCGCTACGTGTGATGCCGCAGGAACGAGGAACCTCTTCTTACCTGCCACACGCCAGCAATGAGGAAGGAAGGAGGTGGGCGGGTTGTTCGTCCCACTCATCTCCGCCCCTACGCTTTGATTGGGTGGCCGCTTAGTGACGCCAATGTGACGCCGAGCGAACCGCCCCCTTAGAAAGGAGGCGGTTCGCAGGTCACAGCGACGTCGCCGAGCAGGTAAGTACGTGTGACGCTGCTGTAGCGATAATGTTCGCTACGGCAGCGATCTTCACATATTGCCATAACGATAGGGGCGGGTGCTATCAAGCTCGCCATCGCTAGCATCGGCTAGCTATGTCACAGCGTGTAAAGCCACCCATAGAGCGACACACAGAGTGACTGCAGACTTGTCATTTTAGACCAGACAGCAACTTTATTGATGCATGGAGACGCCATTTAACTTTTATAATTATTTTTGACAAATAAAGTTGTATTTTTCTTTGTCCAAACTTGCCTGCCTAAAGTTGGACTTCTAAATTTTTGAGCCTTTACTTCAAGGTAATATTGAATTTAATAAAAAAAAATAATTTTATTGCAAAAAATTATTTCAGAAACCCATGTGACTGCCTAAAGACAGGATAAAATAGACTAGAAATCAGAAAACACAAATGCACAAGACTATAGGCCCTGTCACACACAGAGATAACTCTGTGGCAGATCTGTGGCAGATCTGTGACAGATCTGTGGCAGATCTGTGACAGATCTGTGGCAGATCTGTGACAGATCTGTGGCAGATCTGTGACAGATCTGTGGCAGATCTGTGACAGATCTGTGGCAGATCTGTGACAGATCTGTGGCAGATCTGTGACAGATCTGTGGCAGATCTGTGGCAGATCTGTGGCAGATCTGTGGCAGATCTGTGGCAGATCTGTGGCAGATCTGTGGCAGATCTGTGACAGATCTGTGGCAGATCTGTGACAGATCTGTGGCAGATCTGTGGTAGATCTGTGGCAGATCTGTGGTAGATCTGTGGTTACAGTGAAAATGTGGACAATCAGTGCCAGGTTTGTGGCTGTGTACAAATGGAACAATATGTCCATGATTTCACTACAACCACAGATCTGCCAAAGATTTATCTCTGTGTGTGACGGGGCCTTATGAAATTTCCAACAAGTTTAATACTGTAAAATGGAATCTTGTTTTAAATGGAGACCAGGGGGCACACGGGTAAAAAATAATGGTAAAAAACCCCCTATAATGCCTCTCTGTTGAAAAGCTTGTGTTTACGAACCCGAACTTTCAATGGGACATTAACTCGTTCAATGACCTGAACTGCGATGGAGGAGATGTTGCCCAGATGAACAGAAGCATCCTGAGCAGGGACCGCAGAAATATTCCTGCTTGTAGCATTAGCGGCATCAATTTAAACAAGATCTCATGTCACAGTAATAAAAGTTTCATAGTCAAATGCATTTATTGAGTTTTCAGATTTTTAATCTCTTTTATCCTGTGTCTCTTTGTCAGCAGTGATAGAAGGCAGACTTCACATGGGCTTCTGAAAGTATCTACTCTATTTAAATAGGACCAATTAGCAGGATTTTGCTATATGAGGTAAAGACAGTGCTATACTGGAACTAGGATGCTGAATCCAGGCATACCTGTTATAGAAAGATCAGATGCTTGGTTACTGAAATATCTTTAAAGTTGCAGAAAAGCACTGCACTTTGATTGATGTGTGCAACATGGACAGGTCATTGTGGGTCGGGTCTTCGCGTTTATTCGTCCTCCTCTGGCATCCTCTGGCTTGCCCCCTTTTCTTTATTAGAATATGACGCTGCCGTTGCTGTTGTTAGCGGCACGTGCGCATTCCCACAGGAATTATGCCTTCATTAAAATGGCGCTGGAGTCCGCACATGCGCCTACTGCGATCTCCGGCACCATTTTATTGAACACACTGTGGTGAAGACTCTGGGAAGCATTGGCACGTGCGCAGATTTTTTTATTTATTTATTTTTTACATCTGCACATGCATCGATGTTTCTCATAGTCTTCACCGCAGCGTGTTCAATAAAATGACATTGGAGATTGTGATACATGCATGCGCGGACTCCGGCACCATTTTAATAAAGACTTGAGTAGTGTGGGAAAGCGTACGCATCACCAACAAGAGCAACGGCGGAGCGGCGTAATATTTAAATAAGAAAAGGGGGCAAGCCAGAGGACGCCGGAGGAGGAGGAATAAACGTGAGGACCCAACCCACAAAGACTCGCCCATGTTGCACACATCAATCAAAGTACAGTGCATGTCTGCAACTATGATTAAATATATTTAAATCAACCAAGCATCACATCTTTCTACAACAGGTATTCCTGCATTCTGCATATTACTGCCGGTATGGCACTGCCTTTACCTCATATAGCAAAATCCTGCAGGTTGGTCCTCTTTAATTGATTCTTAATTAATTTACGTGTGGAGTATAATTGATGATGTGATCCAGTGTGCTTTACACCAATGATTTTTGGACATCACACACATTTTTTTATGCTATGATTAAAGATTATCTGGATTTGAAACGCGTCAGTTAATGCATTTCTGTACATTTTTTTATGAATTATGTATGTAGATATTAAATTAAAGTCAAGGCAGTAATTTAACTAACAAATTGCTGCTGGGGAACTCAAATAAGGCATCAAAATAGGTTTACCACCCATTACTAAAGTTGTATTTTCAGTTTACGATCACTATGAGAAGCATAGATAAATGCATAGGCATCAGCTGCTCACCCTAGAAATTGCTGTTTATACTATGCCTCTAGTAATTGTGTGACTAATGAACAATAAAAAAAAAAAACAAGGAAGAACGCCACGTTCCATAAAGATTTTTCAGCCATAGAAAACAATGCAACAACACGCAGTACAAAGTGATCCAAAAGGGGCACCACATAAATTGAAAAAGAGCACATTTTCCGATCACTCGTGCTCTTACATTGATGACCCACACCGACAGTATATATGTCTATGCAAACATTATACCATCCACTATACCAGTATTGGATGTGCTGTATATATTCGGTACTTGGATTGTGGATCCTCTGTGCCCTGGTCGGATTGGCGCAGGCTCGATGTACGACTCAGTAGCCTTTGATCACTCATGCCGCCATGGCATATCAAAGACAGAACTAAAAATAGTCTAATAAACCTGGGTATTAGGCATATAACTTGTCAATTGAATCGTGAATAATACATTTTGCAGAACCTTTCTTCTCAACAGATTTGCCCCCTGATATATACAGGTATATACATATTGTCATACAGAGAATCTACTGGGTAAGAAGCAATACTCTACCAGGTGTTCATTAGTCTCACACATCCAGCTGTTCCGTGCAGTATCGGCGTCTGTCTGCTCCTTACATTCCTTCCTAGCCTGTTTGCACACTTACACTATGGTCCTAGCAACTGAACCCTGAGTGAGTATGTCCCACAGGTCTAATAGGCAGTACAGGATTTATTAAAGCCTCCATGTTTCCTCCCACTGGGGCCATCAGTGCCACAGAGAAGCGTTAACTAGTTCTGGGGTCAGTGGCATCCATGTGTTTCTTTTCTCAGGTGAACGCTTGAGACGTCAGATCTGTTTATTGTTAGTGTAACTTTTCTTCTATTTAGTTATTCGATGTCACATTTCGGATTTGCTCTCTGTGAGGATATAAAATCTACAGTGAAGTCAATATTACAGTTGCTTACCTAATAACCACATACATTTCACGTTAAAAAGTAATTACCCACAAGAACTGGTTAAATGGGAACTGTGCTTCACATAAATCAATAGTACAAGAGAATTAAAGAAACTTTGTAATGTATCTTAATCAGAGAATGCTGTTTTTTTCCCAGTTAGGAGCCCCTTTTACACCTCCCCACCTGCTTTCTGAACTCGCTGCTGTCCACTCTGTGAAAAAAAACAACTTTACTCAATATTGCTCAATGTGAGACAGACTGTACTGAGGTGCCAGGTTACACCTCCTATCAGGACTCTTTCACACTCTGCTCCCTGTTACGTTGTCTCATTGCCGTTTGCCGAACCCCCGGGAAAACAGATTTGGACAAATGCGTCAATGGGGCCACTAAATATAATGGTGCAGACTGAGTCACCGTGTGCTCTGTTGTGCACCATTTTTAGGGATATACGCTTACTGCAGGTGAACAATCAGAAGCAGTCTACAATGTCTGGGTGTTTGCCTCCAATAGGTGTAAACCCTCGAAAATGGTGCACACGGTGACTCCATCTGCACCATTATAGTCAGTGGCCTCTTTGGTGCATATGTCAGAGTCCTGTTTTGTTGGGGGTTTGGACAGCAGCCCTGACGGCAGGGTCGGCTCCAGGTTTTGTGGGCCCCGGTCGGAAGAGTCCCAGTGGGCCCAATCCACACGCAGACACACACACATACACAGATACATACACGTACATATACATATTTAAAGACAAACTCACAAAAATACATATAAACAGACAAATCTATATAGTCATATACACTGACATACATAGATACACATCATACATGCATAAAGACAGACACACACAGCTCTGCTGCATACATACAGACACACACAGCTCTGCTGCATACATGAAGATACACACAGCTCTGCTGCATACATACAGACACACACTGCTCTGCTACATACATAGATACACTGCTCTGCTGCATACATACAGACACACACAGCTCTGCTGCATACAGACACACACAGCTCTTCTGCATACATAAAGATACACACTGCTCTGATGAATACATACAGACACACACTGCTCTGCTGCATACATACAGACACACACTGCTCTGCTGCATACAGACAGACACACACAGCTCTGTTGGATACATATATACAGACACAAACAGCTCTGCTGCATGCATACAGACACAAACAGCTTTGCTGCATACAGACACACACAGCTCTGCTGCATACATAAAGATACACACTGCTCTGATACATACATACAGACACATATGAAACTGGAGAAAAAACGGAGATAAGGCAACAACCATAAGTAGAAAATTCCATTTTATTCATTAAAAAGTTACATATAATTTATTACAAAATACATCAATAGACAAGGTCAAGGACTTTGGTGGGAAAACGGAGAAGGAGGTAAGGTGAGGGGGGATGGGGTGTGGAATTCTGGGGACAACCCCTGCCACACAGAACCAAGTGGGTAGTTCTATTATATAGGGGCTGCAGTGCCTCCAGTCACATGAAATTATCTCAAGATACTGTGGAAAGGTGTCAGCCCAGCGGGAATACTATGCTTCACAATGTATATCTGGGAGTAATCAATATACATACAGACACACACTGCTCTGCTGCATACAGACAGACACACACAGCTCTGTTGGATACATATATACAGACACAAACAGCTCTGCTGCATGCATGCATACAGACACACACAGCTCTGCTGCATGCATACAGACGGACACACACAACTCTACTGCATACATACAGATACACACAGCTCTGCTGCATACATAGACACAAACAGCTTTGCTGCATACATACAGACACACACAGCTCTGCTGCATGCATACAGACACACACACTTCTGCTGCATGCATACAGACACACACAGCTCTGCTGCATGCATACATACATAGACACACTGCTCTGCTGCATGCATACAGACAGACACACACAGCTCTGCTGCATGCATACAGACACACACTGCTCTGCTGCATGCATACATACAGACACACACTACTCTGCTGCATGCATACATACACACACAGCTCTGCTGCATACATACAGACACATACTGCTCTGCTGTATACATACAAACACACACACAGCTCTGCTGCATACATACAGACACACAGCTCTGCTGCATACATACAGACACAAACAGCTTTGCTGCATACAGACACACACAGCTCTGTTGCATACATAAAGATACACACTGCTCTGATGCATACATACAGACACACACTGCTCTGCATGCATACAGACACACACAGCTCTGCTGCATGCATACATACATAGACACACTGCTCTGCTGCATGCATACAGACAGACACACACAGCTCTGCTGCATGCATACAAACAGACACAAACAGCTCTGCTGCATGCATACAGACACACACTGCTCTGCTGCATGCATACATACAGACACACACTACTCTGCTGCATGCATACATACACACACAGCTCTGCTGCATACATACAGACACATACTGCTCTGCTGTATACATACAAACACACACACAGCTCTGCTGCATACATACAGACACACAGCTCTGCTGCATACATACAGACACAAACAGCTTTGCTGCATACAGACACACACAGCTCTGCTGCATACATACAGACACACACAGCTCTGCTGCAAACATACAGACACACACAGCTCTACTGCATACATAGACACAAACAGCTTTGCTGCATACATACAGACACGCACAGCTCTGCTGCATGCATACAGACACACACTTCTGCTGCATGCATACAGACACACACAGCTCTGCTGCATGCATACATACATAGACACACTGCTCTGCTGCATGCATACAGACAGACACACACAGCTCTACTGCATGCATACAAACAGACACAAACAGCTCTGCTGCATGCATACAGACACACACTGCTCTGCTGCATGCATACAAACAGACACAAACAGCTCTGCTGCATGCATACAGACACACACTGCTCTGCTGCATGCATACATACACACACTACTCTGCTGCATGCATACATACACACACAGCTCTGCTGCATACATACAGACACATACTGCTCTGCTGTATACATACAAACACACACACAGCTCTGCTGCATACATACAGACACACAGTTCTGCTGCATACATACAGACACAAACAGCTTTGCTGCATACAGACACACACAGCTCTGCTGCATACATAAAGATACACACTGCTCTGATGCATACATACAGACACATACTGCTCTGCTGCATACAGACAGACACACACACACAGCTCTTTTGGATACATATATACAGACACAAACAGCTCTGCTGCATTCATGCATACAGACACACACAGCTCTGCTGTATAGATACAGACAAACACACAGCTCTGCTGCATATAGACACACTGCTCTGCTGCATACATACAGACATAAACAGCTTTGCTGCATACATACAGACACACACAGCTCTGCTGCATGCATGCATACAGACACACACAGCTCTGCTGCATGCATACAGACAGACACACACAGCTCTGCTGCATGCATACATAGACACACTGCTCTGCTGCATGCATACATACAGACACACACAGCTCTGCTGCATGCATACAGACACACACTGCTCTGCTGTATACATACAGACGAACACACACACACATACACACACACACTGCTCTGCTGGATACATACATACAGACAGACACACACACACGCTCTTGGGGGCCCACACACGTGGCTCTTGGGGGCCCACACACACGGCTCTGCGGGGCCCACACACGCAGCTCTGTGGGGCCCACACACGCAGCTCTGCGGGGCCCACACACGCGGCTCCGGGGGGGCATACATCTCGGGGAGGGGGGGAGAAGCCCATACAGCTCACCAGGGCCCATATATCGGGGGACAGGGAGGGCACATACAGATTGAGTGGGGTGGGGGAAGGGTGTAGCACATACCGCTCGGTCACGGAGGAGAGGGGGCCCATACAGTGCCGGAGGGAAGCGCTGTGCTGGGGGTTGCTGGCAGGCACTGCGCTTCCTTCATCTGTGGGACTGAGCAGAACGCCGGGCGGTAGCTCTGCCCACAGATGAAGTTCAAACCAGGAGAACGCAGCGAATGCTGTGGTCTGCGTGCCTTAAAGGGACGGCAGCCGCAGATTCCTGCCGAGGACTGCGGTCCCCGGAACTCGGCCCGGGGGCAGCAGAACTTACAAAGCCGAGTGGGCCCCCCCGACTCTCCAGGGCCCCGGCATTTGCCCGGGTATGCCGGGTGCTGACGCTGGCCCTGCCTGATGGGACCACTGAGGGGGAGGAGGAATTAAGTGTGAACGCTGCCATATAAGTTATGGAACGGGGAGGTGGAAAGAGAAATCAGAAGCAAAGTGAGAAGACAATCAGAGGGAGACACACAAAGATCATGTTGAGCTTTCTGACAAGCATTTTACCTCACCCTGGAGCTGGACTGTCATCTATACTGCTCAATATTGCTGTAAAAAAATTTCCATTCTGCATCTGTGTGCTAAGGAATTAAGTGCATGAATCCATTTCTCTGTTGTGCTCTGAATGAGAGACATGAGAGCAGCCAGTCTCCTGTGGTACCCCAGAGTTGGCTATTATCAAAGTGTAACATATATAAGAGTAGTTTATATGAGGTATGTGTGATGCCCTGGACCCAGAGGTCACAGGTAATAACATCTACCATATACACACACAACCCCATCCCCTGTGAGGTCACACACATGTCACCCGAAAGGGAGACCTGATGCCTCCCTCAGGGCTAGTAGAGGCGGTGAGCGGAGTCAGGTGGAAAGGCACGCCCACTGAGGAGACTACTGTCCTGTGGCAGGAAGTTCAAACAGTTTTAAGATAAGTTTTGGAGTTGACAGTGAGTGGTAGAGGAGCAGCTGTCAGGGACCCGGGTAGGAGCCTGGGCCCCTTGGAAAATGTCAGGCAGGCAGACAGTGGTGGTCGTCTGCAGGAGTACCGGTACAGCAACCGGCGGGTCTGGGTTGGAGCCCGCCGGTCCCGAACCGGGGAGTCAACCGTGTACCGGAGCACCAAAAGAAGGGTACTCAGACCCCGTCCTAGCTTAGAAGCCACTGAGTATAGGCAAATTGACTGATTGGTTGTGGATGAACCAGTGAGGTCCGGCCAGCAAAACCCCGAAAGAAAGCCCACCAAAACCGGGTGAGCGCCACCGCCAAGGGCCAAACACCCTACGGGCCAGCACCTGCGGGCAACCGAGGGCTACGGCGGGGAGCTGGCTACCACTGCTCAGGCAGGGGAGCCGAAACACAACATCTAGAGGTGCACGGGAAAAGGGGCCACCATCAACCCCGCAGGGGACATCAGCAGCCGGCCGTGGGAACCGACCATACCTGAACTTTGGTTTACCAGTGACTCAGTGTGAATTAATCGTGAGTACACCAGTGCCATCCGGGCACGACACACTACACTGTGGCACGGCGCCCTGCACCCCGACAACAACATCACCCCCTTACAGTCCAGTCCCCCACCGGGCCCCGGGACACACCGCCCTTACCCACGGAGGGGCTAACATCTCGGCTGCGGCCGCAACACCGATCCCGGACAAGCCCGCCATCACTTCAGCTGCAGCGGTGGTGCATCTCCCGTCACCACGAGCCGTGGGTGGCGTCACGACCCGTTACACAACCACCATCCCCACCGCCTCCCCTTAACAAGAGCGACGTGGCCCCCGGTCCGGAGGCGCTCGTGTCACCGACCACCCGAGCCCGGACCTCGAGCGGCTCGGCCCGAGCAAGCAGAGGAAGCGGCCGGGCCCCTCTCAGAGCGGTACATATGCAATGTACATTAGTACATCAAAGGTTAAACTCACCACAGGCCTTGTTGCTGGGCGGAATAGCCTGGTGGGTGGAGTCTTATCACACATTAGTGATGTGTCGGTCACGAATGATCCGACACAAAGATCCGGCTACCTGCTGAAACCCCGCCCACTCAACAATCTAATTGGTCACTTATAAGTGTGTGGGGTTTAGCCGCGGGTGGGCGAGGTTATTGCGGTGTTACTATAATCTTAAATATGTGTTCACCTGGGGTGAACACATATTTAATAAGGAGCTGAGAACGATCTGAGAGATCCGGCTCTTTTTGGTGAGCGGAGCCATGGAAACCGGATCACCAAAAAGAGGCGGACTGCCCATCACTAGCACACATAACTGCCCTTATCTCAGGCTTTAGTCAGAGTATAGTTGGAGCTCAGGGAGTGCACATGTCAGAACGCAGGGGAACGCTAATCCCCGCTCCAGCAGACTGTGTGGGAACGTACTGACCTGAAACTACATGTAGGACCTCTTAGGACTTGCATCTCTTTAGGCAGATGGATTACCCTGGTCTGTACAGTGCCCTAGCCTACCCCATACTTAAAGCTGTGAATGCAGTAGGAGTATGGGCCTGGAGGTGGGAATGTGGCGTCCCTGACCTGGTCAGGCGCCACTGAGTATTGCACCCACGTCTGGGTCAGTACAAACAGGTACTCCCAAAGGCTGACTAGGGTGTGGACACACAAACACGTAGTAACCAGGACACACACACAGCTTAGAGGGGACCCCTGGGCATACCCAGGGAGGGGGCATGGCACTCGCATTCCAGCTAGTGGTGGGTAGTGGGACTGGAGACAGAGAGTTGTGCAGTGGCAGTCAGAGGAGTAGGAGTGGACCAGCCGAGTCTGGAGGTGTAGAGCTCAAGAGCAGGACACTAGCCAGACCCTGCACCTGTAGTGGCTGCTGGCGGGGGAGAGATGCTACCCAGTGGTGCTGCCTGAAAACCACCTAGTGAAGAGGTGGCTGAGTAAGGGGACTACCGGTAGACCAGCCCGCACGGGGAAACAGGTCCCTAGAGCAGGAACCCATTTATTCAGCCTGCTACACCTGCTGGTGAGGGTGCTGATGTACCTCACCGAACCACACAGAGTCCGCAGCATCAGCAGCAACGAGGGGGCCCATAAGGAGGATTGAGCCTAAAGCCATCTTAACCTTGGTCCACGCTGCAAGCAAACGGGCCAGAAAGGGGAGAATGGCAGTAGCGACTTCCCTGGGTGATCCCCGCCATACTACAAGTAAGGAGTCACCCCAAACAAGAAGGGCTAGGAAGGCAAGTCAGCAATCACCCCTACATCAGCCAGAGGAATACCTGGTTCCACCTGGTTCATCAAAGCATCGCCCAGGTTGTCTCACAGTACCACCAGAAAAGTGAGTAAAAACCCTGAAAGACATTGCTGCCTGTGTGTGAGTTCTTCTGCGACCTGTGGTATTACACACTTACACTGGGTCCTCGGGCCAGCCTCAATCTCGGGAGGTTACAACAACTGACTGCATCTACCATCAGCCCCAGGCGCTCCCTAAACTGCAGTGGCGGTCACCCCTTGACCGCAATTACCGAGAGTGGAGTCACGATTCCCATTGAAGTTAACCTGACCTGCCTGTGGCCAGAAGAAGTCCCATCACGTAAAGTCCCTGAGGCGACCGCTGCAGGTAATAGGGCTCCACAGGTCCCCCATAAAGAAGATGGGTACACAGGAGAGCTCACTATGGTCAGAGGCAGCAGGAACTCTGGGGTCTGCTGGTGAACAACCCCCCAGTGAGATATAAAAAGTCTCCTCTGTTGTGTCAGCTTGGACAGCAGGATAGGCTCTGTTTCTTCTCGCTGTTATCATGCCTCATACTGTATGTGACTATTATACCCTGCATCCTTTTGCTAAATGCCTGTATGTGGAGCTGTATCATCTGAGTGTACCGCCCCGTGCTCGACAGCCGAAACGCTCAGATCCGGACCTTCAGTGGGTGGCTCGAGGGTCCTCAGGGGTCCTTCGGTCACTTCGATCAAAAGGGGGGTTGTGATTTGGGGACGTGGATGTACGGACGGAGCCGTGTTAAGTTCGTGGCGCCACCCACGGAATGTGGTGAAGGTGGACACGACCGCTGCAGTTACGAGGTACCCGGGGGAGATGTTGCGCAGCAAGTTGATAACCCCTCCGTGGGTAAGGATGGTGGCCCCGGGACCCGTTGGGGGTGTTTGGCAGTGCAGGGAGATGGGCGGCCGGAGGGCACTGATGTACTCACTATTAGTAAACACACGAGTCTCTGGTAAACCAAGGTGATGGTGGTTGGTGCCCGCAGCTGGCTGCAGTCTGGTCCCCCACCCAGTTGGTGGTCTCCGTCTTTCTCCTGCACCTGTTTGTGATGGTGGACTACCTGATCTTGCAACTTCAGTGTCACGTCCCCACTGGAGTTCGCTCCTGCGACTTCTGCTCCGATCGCCAGACGATGCCATGTTCCCACCATGGATAGTGCTGGTGATGGGAGAGGAGTCGGTGCCCATGGCTCTGCGGAGCACAGGCTCCGCTCATCCACTAGGCTGGGTTTCCCTGGAACCTGCAGTACCACTGGCTGACTGTAGGTGGCGTGTGTCTTGCAGCTGAAGTTGCCAACATTCACCTGCAGCCAATGGAAATACACCACACCCTTCTTATTCCCCCTCCTGTTACATGACCACTGCCAGAGATAGTTCTGTACTCCTGGCTCATGTGCTGTTTGTATTTTGATTCCTGTGCGCTGACCTTTGCTTGTTGTTTGACTACCCTCCTGCCTGTCGTTTTTGTACCTTGCTGCCAGTTCCGGATTTGACCTCTGCTTTGTCTCCTCACTACGCCCTTGCCTGCCAATTCTGTTCCTGTTTAGCATCTCCTGGTTTTTGACCCTGCCTGACGACCACGGACTACAGCCTACCACAGGTAGTGATCTCTGGGGCTCTGTGTAATTCCAAATCCCTGTAGTCTGAGTCTGTGGCTCCAATCAGGCATTACATTTAGGAGTCCGCTCACGGCTTGTGGTTGCCTGGGGAGCCCTTTGCCCGCAGACGCTGGCCCATGGGATCTCTGAGCCGTGGCGGTGGCTTCTATCCCCCTTGTTGGGCTGTTGCCTTCAGTCGGGACTTCGGGTGGGACAGGACCTCTAGTCCTGGCCGCAATCAGTGAATTAGCTAGCCCCCAGTAGCTTCTGGACCTACCTTCAGGGTTTGAGTACCCCCCTTTGTGCTCCAGTTTCCGAGTCGGTTCCCCGGGTCGGTACCGGCGGGCCACTACCCTGTCTCGGTCCACCTCGGTTCCACCGAGCCATCTTCCCGGCTCCTGCAGACGGAGGCCGCCGTCTGCCTCTTGGACTGTGGGGGCCATTGTAAAACCTTCAGCTTGCGCCTTTTCAGGTTGTCTAGTGTAGACTTTGACATGTGTTTAGGATCATTATCTATTTCTAGAACTCATACCAAACTATTTCATGTGCCCATTTTTCTTTTCTAATTTCAAAATTAAGATGGAATTTTTTTTGCCTTTAAAACCAAAGAAATATGCCATCTTTAACTTTATTCCTTTTAGAGATCATTTCATCTTCAACTTGCTTAGCAGTTCACAATAATCATAATTCTGACCGGGGTGCCCAAACTTTTGCATTCCACTGTTTACAGTATTAGAGTTTCCATCTACATCTCCGAAATATGTGATTCATGTTACACCCTCAATGGATCATTTCTCTAATAAGACAACAGAGTTACTCAGGACTCTTTTTGGCGCTTGTTCAGTGGTGTCAATCTTTTCCAAGGTGCACAAAGCTGTTACTGACCACACTTTTATGCACACCTAAAAATATGGACACCTGTTATGGTCAGGAGACTGCAAAAGATCTTGCAAAAAGAAAACATAAAAATGATGAAATATAATGCACAAGAGTAGTAGGAAGCTTAGCTGGCTGCAGTACACTAACTGCACAAACACAACTAGAAGTAGCAGTGGAGCATTCCTAACCAACCTAGATGCCTCGTCACTGCCGGAGAACTAACTAACCTCAAAGATGAAATGAGGAATTCTGACTTGCCTCAGAATATCCCCAAAGGAAATAGACAAGCCCCCAACATATAACGACGGTGATATACGAAAGAAAAAACAACACAAAGATGGAAAGTATAGGGTTAAGCAAAGTGAGGCCCTGCTAGCTAGATACAAAAGGATAGGATAGATTTGCTGGTTGCAGCCAGTAACAACCCTGAAAAAAATACCAACACCTGACAATCAAAATTCCTATAAAAGATCACACGATCTTTCCTCCCACTATATCAGGAACTCTTGTGCAAATACATGAGATACAAAAAATACAAACTCTAGATCAGACTGGGAGCAAAACTCCTTTTCTTGCTGGGAATAAATCATCCTCCAAACAAAGTGCAGGGAGAGCTCTTATTCACATGCAAGAAAAAAACGTGCATGAGAACTAATTAAATCTCAGAAGGAAAAAACAAAAATACTTATCAGGCATAGCTGCAAAACCAGTATGACATGGAAACAAAACTGATGCAAAGGAACGAAAACAAAAATTGCAGAAATCATTCCTGGAGAATCCAAAAAGGAGCAGAAAAAATGCAAAAACAGAACCTACAGGGAAAGTCAAAAGCCTCAAAGCTGGAGAACAAAATTCAGAACATTTTGTCATGGAGCAGAAACATTTATCACTGGCAAAGGCTAGACAGAAACTGCTTTCCTATATTCCCCCAGGCTGGATTCCATAGGCTTCCTGGAACAGCAATCATCCCCTGCACTTGTCTGAGCGACAGATGCAGAATCAGACTCGCTACCAACACTAGCCACCAGAGGGAGCCCAGAAACACTCTTGGGAACAGCACCATCTCTGATGATATTCAGAACAGACACCATAGGCCAGATGGCAGATCCAAGTGACTCCATCTGCCTCGTTACAGTGAACATTTAGTTGGGAATTTTGCCTGAATCACATTTTTCAAAGATTTACATGTAATCTCCGATTTAAGCGCTCAGTGTAGAGTGCAGAATAAATATGAGCAGTAACGTACTGCGATCTTTGGGAGGCAAAATCAACAAATCAACAGCAGTTGAAGAATAAGACTGATTATTATTTTGTACGCTGTTCACATTGCGGTATATGTGATTAGGCGGCTTTATTCCACAGGTCAGTACATTTACAGCTATACCAGATTTATATCTTTTTAAGCTTTGGCTACTATCACACTAAAAAGTTTTTTTTTACAAAGTAAAAGGTTTTTCACATCACTGAACTTTGAAGGCTATAGCTTTTGTTTTATTTTTCTGAACACAGTCATGTGAGATTTAGTTTTTAGCGTGAAGAGTTGGACTTTTTATTTGTACCATTTTGGGCCACAAGATTTTTTTGATCGATTTCTGTTCCACTTTTTGTGAGGCAGAGTAAAAACAAACAAACAGAAAAACAGCAATTCAGGATTTTTTTTTTACGACGTAGACAGTGTCGTAGTTCAAATACAGGGATACCACATTTATATAATTTTTTTTATGTTTTGACACTTTTACACCATAACACAACAATTGTATAGGAAAAAAAGTTTTTGCATTGCTGTATTATGAGGGCTATATCTTTAATTTTATCAGGCACAATGCTGTACAGTGGTTTGTTTTTTGCATGACAAGAAGACTTTTTCAGCTATACCATTTTGATTTCTATATCACTTCTTGTTTGCACATTGTTCCACTATTTTGTCAGCTGTATGATAAAAACACAGTTTTTGCTTGTTCTGGATGCAGAAATACAAAATATGGGTACTTTGTTTTGTATAGTTTTGGTTTTACAGAAATATACGTATTTATTGGTATTTTTTCTTTATTAATTTTTTTAAAAAATACTTTTATAATTTTTTAACTTTTTTACTTAGTCCCTATATGGGACATTTATTTTTCTTACTCTGATCGCTGGTATAATTTATTGCAATGCACCAGTGTGACGCCACTGGACTATCAGGTCGTCACAGGGTACTGCACAAACTGTCCTTCTGTGCAGTAATCCAATTCCCTCATGGTTCTGGGTCCCTGTCTTGCAGTGTTTCCTCCAACAGCAAATCAAATCATAGGTACACACTGCACCACACCCACCAGGCACACCAGTGGACGGCTTGAGCGGAATAGAGTCGCCCACCTAGGGGGTCATGGAGGGGAGGTGAAGAGTGAGCCAGTGAGTAGTGAGAGGGGAAGTGAAGTAGCCTTCGAGCTGTGAGAAGCTCAGAGGAGGTTGGGAGTGGTGGCTTCCAAGAAAAGCTGTCTAGGTTGCAGACAGTGGTCTGGACCTAGAGGAGACGGACCCCAGTCGCAGAGGACTGCGGCTAGGTGCCTGGACCTGTCAAGGAGGACGGTCAGCAGCCTGGCATGATCACCGGTCCAGGACCGAAGGTACAGCGGGGTACACGGACCCTAGGTCGGGGAGAAGCTTCAGGCTACCCAGCAATTCACCTGAGGAGAATTGAGCCTTTATGATCTGTTCCCACCCGCTCCACACTCAGGGCACTAGTGCAATAAGGGGGATAGGGCCTTCCAAACAAGCAATCCAAGAAAATCCCAAGCGTGAGCCCTGAGAGCAGGCTCCCACACTTAGCCACAGTGGAGAGCGGGGCCCGGCAAGTATCAGACTACTGGGCCACTACGTTGAAGTTAAACTTAGTGCCAGGAGGCAGGACATGGATCACCAGGCAATACTGTAGGGGACGGGACCCGGACGAGCTCCCCTCAAGCGGCAGCGTTACCCCGAGATTTGGTTTACCTGGTTGTCAGCGTCTGCTTATTGACTGAGTGAGTACCTGAGTGATCCCCGCATCCCACGGCATCCCACCGAGTCCCGGGGCCTTCCCCTACCCGTGGAGGGCAACGACACCTTGCTGCCCCACTCCATCACCTCGGGTACTCCCAACGGCAGCGGCAGTTTCTCCTCATTACCGTACACCACGGGTGGAGTCACGAACTATAACTCCCCTGTAAATAACTCCCCCTTTACATTTAGAGTGGCCCCAAGCCCTTGGGTCCGGAGACCCTTGAGCCACAAGCAAGCACACGGATCCAAGCAGCTCGATCCGCTACAGGGGCTACACACCAGCATTTAAAATCATTACATCTGTCAGTGCTGCGCTGACAGATCGCCTCTTAGAGCATGCTTCTGGCATGGTCTAACAGGCTTGCCATAGGTGGTTGACCCGGTAGTCGTCGTGACTTACACGAGTTGCCACAGCAACGATCAGACCCTAATGATCACGTTGCTGGGGTGCCAATTGGGTCGAAGAGGGAGCGCACCCCTTTACCAGCCTCCTAAATGCTGCAATAGCTATTGATAATGGTATTTAGAGGGTTAAACAGCCAGGGGCGGCACGGGGACTGTCCATGGCTGTGACATCCAGAGCTCAATACTTAAACAGAGTTCCCGGCGGTGATTGTGTAAGCACAGCTTCTTTGCCCTGTGCGATCGCCATGACGTACCTATATATCATAGGTTGGGAACCGCTATTCGACCCAGACATATAGATATGTCAAATATTATGAAAGAGTTATACAGCAAATGCTGTTGTGATGCTGGACAGGCAAAGTTATCAGGTTCAATGGAGAAGGGTAATAGTTACTAAGGTATATTTACACTGAAAAAATTATGCTTTAAAAAATAAAATAAAATTAAAAAAATACTATACGGTGAAAGACTAAAATTTACAGGAACAGGCAAACACAGAGAAAAGGGCCCCTGTGCAAGAACAGTATATGGGCCTTTTGCAGTTCAATATTTCATCATAATGTACAATTCCACCTTTTTTGGAGGTCCACTTACCTCTTGTGCCCCTGTGTTTCACTAATGATAGGGCCTCTCATGCTTATAGGTAGTTTTATACATAACTCATTTTATACACAGAAAGCTATATAAAACCAGGAGAGAGAAAAGTCAACACTGTTAAAATTGCTTCATTTAATGAAAAGAACAAAGGCCATGAGTCCATGTAGGAACAGAGATCTCTGGTACATGAGAGAACAGGCTGTGGAGGCGTTTTCACATTTCATGCTTCTTATTCTAAAAAAATTTGAAGTAAAACTAAAACAAATCTGTGAGCACAGATTAATTTCTCCATATGTGGAAATAAATAATCCCAAACTGCAGATAATAATATGGGACGTATGGCCGGTTTCAATTATAACAGAACAGAAAGAATCAAGACAAATGGGATGCAGGCAGTTAAACAAGAATACTTCAGTAGGGAATAGATATGGGGAAAATTAAAGCAAGTACAAAGGAGAAAAGAGGGATGTATTATTTTCCACAAAGGATTCCAAACAGCACAGTGTTTGTGAATATCATTAGAGATGGTGCTGTTCCCGGGAGAGTTTCTGGGCTCCCTCTGGTGGCTAGTGCTGGTAGTGAGTCTGAATCTGCATCTGTCGCTCAGACAGGTGTTGGAGATGATTGCTGTTTCAGAAAGCCTATGTAGTCCAGCCTGGGGGAATATAGGAAGGCAATCTCTGTCTAACCTTTCCCCTGATAATTGTTTCTGCTCCATGTTAAGATGCAGAATCAGACTCACTACCAGCACTAGCCACAAGAGGGAGCCCAGAAACACTCCCGGGAACAGCACAATCTCTGATAATATTCACAACAGCAGGGTCTTTTCAAGATGTTATGTATCTGGACATATCGCTAGAGGTCTCACGGCAGTCTACAAAGTACAGAAGGTTGTTGTATACACTTTCAACCACTAGGTATCACTCCAGGACAGTTTTTTACTAATTGATAACATGCTGCTTCTTTCAAGCCATTGAATCCAATGTTTGTAACGTGTACATCCAAAACAGTTCTCATTGTGATAAAAGTATGACATTTTTTACAATTCTCATCTAGGACCCAATCAAGAAGCCGTGACTTTCATCTTAACTAATTTATAGGAGCGCTTGCCAGTGTTTGTGCAGCACCGCCGAAAACCTACGGTGAGCAGTCATGCAGGTTTAAAAGGTCCAGGATCATAATGCTAATCACCACCTCGGACCAGTGACATCATCTGTACCCAATTGGCTCAGGTGCTGATGATATTATCCCCATTCAAGCCCGCTCCCAGGTGTCTTATCTAATAAATGCTGCAATCAATAGCGATTGCGGCATTTAGAAGTACAAGTACATCTCAATAAATTAGAATATCATCACAAAGTTAATATATTTCAGTAATCCAATACAAAAAGGGAAACGCATATATTATATAGTCATTACACACAGAGTGATCTATTTCAAGTTTTTATTTCTGTTAATGATTATGGCTTTCAGCCAATGAAAACCAAAATGTCCAGGTTCTGATTCATACATTCCGTATGATCACTGGACTGAGGGTGGAAAGCAGAGGAGTTGGATAACTTAATCCCCAATCGAGAGCAAAAGCATTCCAAAAGTTTGCGATGAACTGTGTACCCTTATCAGACACAATGTCAGACGGAACCCCATGGAGCCTGACCACCTCCTGAATAAAAACTTGAGCCAGCATCTTGGCATTAGATAAGGAAGGTAGGGCCACAAAGTGAGTTATCTTGGAAAACCTGTCCACCACCACTAAAATAATAGTGTAAAAAAAAAGGCTCTGTGCGCACTAGGCCGTTTTGCCCGCGGATTTACCCGCGGATTTGCTGCGGAAATTTCTTGAGAAATGTCTGCAATCTTTGTGCAGACATTTCCCAGCAAATCCTATGAGAAAAAAAAATAGCTGTGCGCACACTGCGGATTTTTCTCAAGAAATTTCCTTGAGAAAATTTTCTCGAGAAACTTTCTTGAGAAAATGAGCATGTCCATTATTTTCCGCAGGTACCTGCGGAATACCCCCGGAATTTCACTCCATTCACTGTAATGTAATCGCGAAATTCCGGGGGTATACCGCAGGTAGCAAATGATGTGTGGTATACCCCCGGTATAGCTGCGATTTACCTGCAGTAATGCTCATCGCTGCCTGCGGTTTTGCAGGGAGCAGGGCCGGATTATAGGCGGGGAAGGCGGGGCTTCAGCCCAGGGGCCCCCACCACAAGAGCTTCTGAGGGGGCCCCCACCACCATCAGTGTGAGCGCCATTTTATTAAGGTTCAGGACCACACTGTACCTTTAAGAGAATTTCAATCCGGCCGTCACTATGCTGCAGACACGCCCACTGCACGCTGTGTGGGCTGCGTCTGCATGGATGACGTCACCGCGCTGCTGCTTCTTCGTGCCGTACAGGAGCTTGTGGGAGGACCGGAGCAGAGGCCTCGGTGGATGATGGTGAGTGACGTCATCCATCATGGTGCCGGGCAGGAGGCTGCAGTGAGGAGGGAGCAGGACGAGATTCCATAGTGTCAGCGGCAGCTCTGCCGGCAGGACCAGTGTGAGTTATTGCAGGAGTGTGACCTGCTGCAGATCAGGTCGGGCTGTCAGTGCCGGGTCATCGGCCTCATCCCTCCCCTGCAATAACTCACACTGATCTCCAGCACAAACATCACTACACAGAATCCTGCACTGATCACATCTGAGCCTGCAGCACACATTACACTATATGGCCCATATTACATATAGAATATGTGAGGTCCTGTAGGCCCAGGTGTGATCAGTGCAGGGCATTGTATATCTGTGTATATACCACATCCAGTGTACAGAGTAGTGTGATATACTGTGTACATTATATACCACATCCAGTGTACAGAGTAGTGTGATATACTGTGTACATTATATATCACATCCAGTGTACAGAGCAGTGTGATATACTGTGTACATGGTATATCACATCCAGTGTACAGAGCAGTGTGATATACTGTGTACATTATATATCACATCCAGTGTACAGAGCAGTGTGATATACTGTGTACATGGTATACCACATCCAGTGTACAGAGCAGTGTGATATACTGTGTACATTATATATCACATCCAGTGTACAGAGCAGTGTGATATACTGTGTACATGGTATATCACATCCAGTGTACAGAGTAGTGTGATATACTGTGTACATGGTATACCACATCCAGTGTACAGAGTAGTGTGATATACTGTGTACATTATATATCACATCCAGTGTACAGAGCAGTGTGATATACTGTGTACATGGTATACCACATCCAGTGTACAGAGCAGTGTGATATACTGTGTACATTATATATCACATCCAGTGTACAGAACAGTGTGATATACTGTGTACATGGTATACCACATCCAGTGTACAGAGCAGTGTGATATACTGTGTACATGGTATACCACATCCAGTGTACAGAGCAGTGTGATATACTGTGTACATGGGATACCACATCCAGTGTACAGAGCAGTGTGATATACTGTGTACACATATCAGATGGCATATAATGTGTATATTGTATAACATCTGGTGTCTGTATCACAGTAAACCCGGTCAAATGCCGGGGCCCTGAGCTGACGGGGGGCCCAATCGCGGTGGCAGGAGTGGCGTACCGCTAGTCAGGGGGCCCGGTGCTAGCGCTGTCACCAGCCTCCACCCCGCCGAGGATCGCACTTTCAATTGTATCGGCATCGCAGTTGCCGATACAATTGAGAGCAATGATGAGATTGGGCGGCTCTCTCTCATGATTCTCCTCACTGTCTCTGTTGGCACTCTGACAGCTCTGCAGCGGAGCTCGGTGACGTCATCACTGCGCGCCTGCTGATAGGCCGAACGACAGCAATGGACGCGCCGAGGAGACCGGAGCAGCGGGGGAACGAGGAGAAGTGAGTATGTACAATCACTGTGGCCAGACGACCATGGGGGTACATTAAATGATATGGCGGCTGTACACTACATGAGGATGCCTATTGCTATCTGGTTCTCTGCACTGTGCTATATACTGGCTGTATACTACATGAGGGTGCCTAATGCTAACTGGCTCTGCACTGTGCTATATAGGGGCTGTATACTACATGAGGATGCCTAATGCTATCAGGGTCTGCACTGTGCTATATAGGGGCTGTGTACTATGTGAAGGTGCTTAATATTATCTGGTCTGCTGTGTGCTATATAGGGGCTGTGTACTATGTGAGGATGCCTAATGCTATTGGCTCTGCACTGTGCTATATAGGGGCTGTGTACTACGTGAGGATGCCTAATGCTATCTGGGTCTGCACTGTGCTATATAGGGGCTGTGTACTACATGAGGGTGCCTAATGCTATATGAGTCTGCATTGTGCTATATGGGGGCTGTATACTACATGAGGGTGCCTACTGCTATATGGGTCTGCATTGTACTATATGAGGACTGCTTATTGTAATATGGGGGCTGCATAGTGCCATATGGGGGCTGCATAGTGCCATATGGGGGCTGCATAGTGCCATATGGGGGCTGCATAGTGCCATATCGGGGCTGCATAATGCCATATCGGGGCTGCATAATGCCATATCGGGGCTGCATAATGCCATATCGGGGCTGCATAATGCCATATCGGGGCTGCATAATACTATATGGAGGAATATTGAGGCTGCATAATACTATACCCCCAGAGTTGTATGTCCCTTCCACCCCAGAGCTGTATACCCTAAGAGCTGCATGTCACCCCCCCACCTCAGAGCTGTTTGTCCCCCCACCTCAGAGCCACTGCCCCCCTCTAGAGCTGTATGCCCCCCATTGCTCCATACCCCTTTCCTTAGTAATATTTATGCCCCCCCAGTAATGTGTATGTCCCCAGCCTCTCTTGTGATGTGTATATACATCGGTGTTAGTGTGCTCTATGTGCGGCCATGTCTGTTAGTGACTGCCACCAATCAGCGTGGCACAGACACATGCCCAGGAGGAGTTGGATGGAGACAAGCAGGGAGGTGAATGAGGCTGTTGCTGGCTTCCCAATATTAAAAATATATATAAAAATATAAAAATGTGTCTGTGTGTGCATGTATGATGTGTATCTGTGTATGATCTGTGTATGTCATCTATGTATGTCAGTGTATATGACTGTGTCTAGATTTATGTCTATTTATATGTGTTTTTGTGAATTTCTCTTTAAATATATATGTGTATGTATGCCTGTATGTGTATGTATCTGTGCATGTCTATGTGTGGATGGGGCCCACTGAGACTCTTTCGCCCAGGGCCCACAAAAACCTGGAGCCGGCCCTGCGTGTACCAGTCATGTATTCTCCTGTACACTGTACAGGGGCGTACCTTTGGGGGGCATGCGGCATATTTGCATATTTATCAGGGGGCACCATTGGAAAGTGTGAGGCAGCAGTATGGTGGGAGAAAATTGTAAGTAGACAGTATTGGGAAAGAAAAGTGTGAGGGGCATAGAATAGAGACTGGGTAGTGGTGGGGGATAAGCAGTATAGAGAAGGGGCAGCATGGTGGCCAGTGTGAGGCCACAGTATGGAGGGCACAGTATGCTGAGGAGAGGGAATTTGAGACGGAGGTACAGTATAGTGACTGGATAATGAAGCAGGTAGGCAGTATAGAGAAGGGGCAGCATGGTGGCCAGTGTGAGGGCACAGTATGGAGGGCACAGTATGCTGAGGAGGGGGAATGTGAGACGGAGGTACAGTATAGTGACTGGATAGTGAAGGACATAGGCAGTATAGAGAAGGGGCAGCATGGTGGCCAGTGTGAGGGCACAGTATGCTGAGGAGGGCGAATATGAGACGGAGGTACAGTATAGTGACTGGATAGTGAAGGACATAGGCAGTATAGAGAAGGGGCAGCATGGTGGCCAGTGTGAGGGCACAGTATGCTGAGGAGGGCGAATATGAGACGGAGGTACAGTATAGTGACTGGATAGTGAAGGACATAGGCATTATAGAGAAGGGGCAGCATGGTGGCCAGTGTGAGGGCACAGTATACTGAGGAGGGGGAATGTGAGACTGAGGTGCAGTATAGAGAAGGGGCAGCAAGGTGGCCAGTGTGAGGGCACAGTATGGAGGAGGGCACAGTATGCTGAGAAGGGGGAATGTGAGACTGAGGTACAGTATAGAGAAGGGGCAGCAAGGTGGCCAGTGTGAGGGCACAGTATGGAGGAGGGCACAGTATGCTGAGAAGGGGGAATGTGAGACTGAGGTACAGTATAGAGAAGGGGCAGCAAGGTGGCCAGTGTGAGGGCACAGTATGGAGGAGGGCACAGTATGCTGAGAAGGGGGAATGTGAGACTGAGGTGCAGTATTTATATCTAAATGCTACAGTGCGCGCTCTACTGTTACGGCTAAAATTGTTAACGTTATTGGGCCCCCACCAGATTTTCTGCCCAGGGGCCCCCACCAACCTTAATCTGGCCCTGGCAGGGAGTGATGTCATTATGCCAGGAAGAGGAAGCGGAGCAGAGTAAAAACACACGTCACACTCCCTGGACGCCGCACAGAAGCACTTCCGTGTGACCTCCAGGTGCCCGTGCTGTGTGTCCCGCTCCAGCCTCGCGGCTGCCTGCACTGCAGGGTGTCAGTGTCTGTCCGCAGTGTCAGCAACTTGTCACCCTGCAGTGTCAGTGTGTGCCCGCAGTATCGGCAGCCTGTCACGCTGCAGCGCAGGCAGACACTGACACAGGCAGACACTGACACTGCACGGTATCAGTGTCTGCCCGCAGTATCAGCAGCTTGTCACGCTGCAGCGCAGGCAGACACTGACACCCTGCAGTGCTGGCAGCCGCGGGGATGACGATCGCTGCTGTCAGGAGGTGAGATCATTACCTGCTGTGACGATCTCCTGCCTCCTGACATCACCGCTGTCACTGCTGTCTATGCCCGTCTCGCGGGCGGCCCGAGACTGTCACTAGCGGTGACGTCATGGGCTCTCGCGATACTTCTGACAACGCGGCGGGCATAGAAGTCAGTGACAGCGCTGACGTCAGCAGTACAGGAGATGATCACAGCAGGTAATGATCTCATCTATGCTCCTGATGGCAGCGCTCGGCATCCCCTGCAGTGACCTGGGCTATTGATGTTAGCTCAGGTCACTGCATTGCTCTCCCAGCCAATGGGGAACATTCTGTTCTTCATTGACTGTGACAGCGACTATGGTATGGATCGCCGTGCTCCCCCCCCCCTTATTGGATTACGCCGGACGTGGAATTGATTGTTCTTTTCAATAAATTGGTTAAAGAGGGAATGTTTTGGGGAGTGTTTTTTCAAATAAAACTTTTTTTGTTGTCTATTTTTTATTTCTTACTGACTGGGTTGGTGATGTCGGGTATCTGATAGACGCCTGACCTCACCAACCCCAGGGCTTGATGTCAGGTGACATTACACATCTGGCATCAACCCCATATATTACCTCGTTTGCCAACGCACCAGGGCAACGGGATGAGTTGGGGCGAAGTGCCAGGATTGGCACGTCTAATGGATGCGTCACTTCTGGGGCGGCTGCGGCCTGCTATTTTTAGGCTGGGGAGTGTCCAATAACAGTGGACCTCCCTAGTCTGAGAATACCAGACCACAGCTGTCCGCTTTACCTTGGCTGGTGATCCAATTTGGGGGGGACCCCACGTTTTTTGTTTTAAATTATTTATTTAATGTAAAATAACAGCATGGGGTGCCCTCTATTTTGGATTACCAGCCAAGGTGAAGCTGCCAGCTGTGGTTTGCAGGCTGCAGCCGTCTGCTTTACCCTAGCTGGCTACAAAAGATGGGGGAACCTCACGTCATTTTTTTTTTAATTATTTATTTATTTTATGGCTAAATACAAGGCTAAGCACCCTTTAGTGCCACATGAAAGTCACTAAAGGGTGCCAGCTTAGAAAATGCAGGGAGGTGGGACATTATATAGGTCTTTCTCATCTATCTATCTATCTATCTATTCATCTATCCATCTTTCACTCTATCCATTATCTGTCTATCGATTATCTATATTATTTATTGCAAAACCGCAGGGACCAACCTGCGGTAAATCCGCGGCAAATCCGCATGCGTTTTTCCCGCGGATGAAAATCGTTGTGAGTGGAGTGCGATAAAAAAAATTGCATTCCACTCGGACCAATATTAGCCTGTGTGTCAGCACACATGAGCGACTATTTTCTCAGCCCCAATCGGACCGAGAAAACAATCGCAGCGATTGTAATGCGAGACTCTTTCTCTCGCACCCATTCAAGTGTATGGGGCGAGAGAAAAATCGCACTGCACTCGCGGTACACCGCAGTGCGAGAATGGCAATAGCAGGCTATGGAGGAGAGAGGGAGATAAATCCCTCCGTCCCCTCCTCAGTGCCGGTCCCCCCCCCCGCAGCTGAGGTCCGCTCGCACGGTCGAGCCTCAGTTGCAGGGACACTCGCATGACACTCGGCTCTGCTGTACTGCCAGCGTGAGCCGAGTGTCATGCGAGGGGATCGCAGTAATCCCCGTGTGGCCCTAGCCTTACCAGCAGAAGGGGGGAAGAGCCGTGATGAAGGCCATGGAAATGTCCGTCCAGGGTTTGCTAGGTACCTCCAACGGTAAGAAACATCTAGATGGACGGGAGTGTGACGGTTTGGACCGCACACAGACGGTACAAACAGACATGCAAGAGACAACATCTTTTTATAGATAGTCAGTTAGCCCTTTTGAAATAGACGCAGTTTGTACTACATTAATTAAAATACTGAAAGGTCTGTTGATACTTTTGGAGTACTGGCGCCATCTAGAGCTCATTTGATCTAATAGCACTAGCACTTTAGAATAAGCATAGGCAACTAACAACTAATGAGGGAGTAATCATGCAGTATAACTGGTAGCTTTTGGACAAAAAGTCACACTTTACGGTTTATATAAACATTTAACAGTGTATATGGGTTTGAAGTGAAATCACGTTATGTAGACATCTCTTTTCATCACTTGCAGATATTCTTCCATTTGCCATACTGAATGCTGTTCTCACCTTGTTATTTCAGATTGTAATGAAATATATAAATTGATATGATGATTGACCCTGTGGTTTATTTTTATCTGTTATCATCATGTGTGCAGAATTTCTGCTCCCAGTGTCTTCCAATAACAGAGAGCATGAGAGAGGGGTGTTTGATACTGCGCCAAAAGATCACTGGAACAGATGTTTAGATTAATGTATCTTTATTTATCCAGGTCTACGCGTTTCAGGAGCCACTGCCCCCTTCCTCAGGACCGTCAGGAAAGACAAACATCAAATCCTTGAGATTTGATGTTTGTCTTTCCTGACGGTCCTGAGGAAGGGGGCAGTGGCTCCTGAAACGCATAGACCTGGATAAATAAAGATACATTAATCTAAACATCTGTTCCAGTGATCTTTTGGCGCAGTATCAAACACCCCTCTCTCATGCTCTCTGTTATCTGCCGTTTTGGGTGGCTGCAGCCTTTGATCAGATTCTACATGCGACTACAGTTGTTGTGACTTTCACAACGATATCTGGTGAGTAGTTTCACCCTCCTCCCACCCCTTATATACTGGGGTAAGACCCTATATGCGCTTTTTCTCCACAGCTTTCTTGTCCCAGTGTCTTCCAAGGAAGCTGCTTTTTATCAGTAATATATGTCCTTGTCTTATTAACTGTTCTATTTTGTGTGACCTTTGAATTGTGTAGAAAATAAAGACATACATAGTTTTTTCTAGATATTTGTACAGTGTCTTTGTTTTGTAGAATTTTATACAAAGTAACTCTGCCTGCCTTATTTTAGTGAAAGGCTCCATCAGCGTGAGAGATCCCGAGCTGCCGCTGACCGGCAGTGACCTATGGAGTCTCGTCCTGAGAATGTTCTCAGGACGAGACTCCATAGGAATCGATGGGCGTCATGAGACATTACCCAATTATGTTGAAACGTCCATGATTTCTCTTTAATTAATAAATTGGTGAACGAGGGAGTGTTTCTCCAATTGGATTAAATTGGAATGGCGAGTATTTTGTTTTTAATGCAATAAATTGATGAACGAGGGCGTGACTAGGAGTGTTTTTATTCAAATCAACTTTTTTCCCCCCTGTATTTTCTTTTAACTCTATACTTAGCGGGTTAGTAATGCCTATCCATTACTAACCCTTGGGCTTGATGTCAGCTGTCAATTCACAGCTGACATTAACCCCAAAATTATTAACCCAATTGCCACCGCACCAGGGCAATCAAGAAGAACTGGGCAAAGAGCCATAATTTGCACGTCTAATAGATGCGCTACCTCTTTGGTGACTGCAGGCTGCTATTTTTATGTTGCGAAGGGCCAAATAAGCATGGACCTTCCCAGCCTGATAATACCAGCTTCTTGCTTTACCTTGGCTGGTTATGTAAAATAGGGGGGACCCCAGAATGTTTTTTAAAATTATTTATTTAAATAATAATAAAAAACGCTGTTTTATCCCCTCTATATATTTGATAGCCAGCCAAGGTAATTTCAGCCCCCAGCTGTCTGTTCTCTCTGTGCTAGTAATTAAAAATAGTCAGGTGCACACATTATTTTTTTCATTTCTTTATTGTTTACAGTAGTACACAGGCAACTTCCTCTGCAATAAAGCCTGTTTGTTGGCTATGCTGCAGCCTTATAACAAATTTCATTATCAAACGAACAGTAACCGAACTCAGACATTAACTTTCAAGTTCAAGTCTGAGACCTAGACACCAAGTGTTCGGTATGAACCCCCGAACGTTACAGTTTGGGATGCACATGGATTTATGTTTTTTTACATCAATTAAGAAATTTGCCCCTCAGACCATCTTGGGGAATCACAACTTGGGTCCAGACATCAATCAAGAGGACAATAAAACTTTCGCACTCCTCATCTACGAACTGCTCCAATATTTACTGCCACAACTGTTTGGCCCCTTCCCATACTGCTTCACATCACTTGTCTTATTTACTGCACTATTCTATGTCCTGTTGTGTCTTTTTTCATGCGGTGTCTAATCTCCTGTTCATCTCCAAACTCCTGGAACACTTGGTCCAATCACAACTAATCCGCTATCTGTCTGATGCTTCTCTCCTCGACCCTTTACAATATGGTTTCCGCTCCTTACACTCTACTGAAACTGCTCTTACTAAAGTCTCTAATGATCTACTTACAGCTAAACCTAATGGTCACTACTCCCTGCTAATTCTCCTGGATCTCTCTGCTGCATTTGATACTGTGGATCACCAGCTCCTCCTCACCATGCTCTGCTCTATCGGCCTCAAGGACACCGTTCTCTCTTGGTTCTCCCCCTATCTCTCTAACTGCTTTCACTGTATCTTTTGATGGCTCCACTTCCTCTCCTCTTCCCCTTACTGTTGGGGTTCCTCAGGGTTCAGTCATGGGCACCCCATTCTCTTCTCTATATACACCGCCCCTATTGGACAAACCATTAGCAGATTTGGTTTTCAGTACCATCTGTATCCTGATGATACTCAATTATACACATCGTGTCCTGACATCACCTCTGCATTACTACAAAATACCAGTGATTGTCCGCTGTCTCCAACATCATGTCCTCCCTCTATCAAAACAGAATATGTCAAAAACTGAACTTCTCATGTTTCCTCCCTTGACTAACCTCTTAAACCCAATATTGCCATTTCTGTGTGTGGTTCTACCATTACTCCCCAGCTCACTCGCTGATATTTGACCTAGATCTCTCCTTCACTCTCCACATCCAATCACTCACTCGCTCATGTCACCTCCACCTCAATAAACATTTCTAGAAATTCAAACTCTTCTTAACGTTGACTCTGCAAAAAACCCTTACCGTCGCTCTTATTTATTCTTGCCTGGATTACTGTAATTCTCTACTAATTGGTCTTCCTGTTACTAAACTCTCCCCTCTCTAATCCACTCTGGATGCTGCAGCCAGGATCATTTTCCTCTCCAACCACTTCACCAATGCCCCTGCTCTGTGCCAGTCATTGCACTGGTTGCCCATCTGCTACAGAGTCCAGTAAAACTTCTCACTCTCACCCACAAAGCTCGTAACAGATCTGCACCGCCCTAAATCGCCTCCCTCATCTATCACTCTACCTGTGCCCTCCGTTCTGCTAACGTCCTTAGACTGACATCCTCAATAATCCGAAACTCCGGATGGACAAAACGGAACATACCAAAAGTCAGTTTTTATGAACACTTATGAAGGGGCCTAAATATCTAGCTAAAAAAGGAGGGACGGTGTGACAGGGGCACATCCTACAGAGTACAAGACACTAAAGCAAAACCAAACAAATGAGGTCAAAGCAAAAGTTGGTAAATATGCCCATACACACACACACACACACACACACACACCGGCCCCAGTCCTTTCCTGCAGGCCCCCATCTAAATTGAAGCCATCTGAGACAAAGGTACTAGAGGATAGAACGGGGAAATGCATTAACACTTTTAATCAAAAAGAGTGTGTACAAAATACCCTATGTTATATATAAGTGCTATAGTGTTATTATTATTCACTTACTGCAGGGTATATGCTTGTTTTGTTGCTATCTTTGGTTTTGTCTGTTAAAGGGAACCTGTCACTAGAATTTTCGCTATGAAACTAAAATACTCCCCTTCTGCAGCTCCTGGGCTGCATTCTAGAAAGGTTCATCTTGCTACTGGCCCCCCCTTTCAGACCTAAACACTTTATAAAATCTTACCTTTTGGGCTGAATTGCGTCCATTATTCCCCCTCCTGCCGCTGTTCGCCATCACTCAGTGTTGATTGACATAGATGAGGCCACCGCCCTCATGTTACTCAGTGCTCCTGAAGTCTCGCGCATGCCCAGTGGCACTATCGCTGGACAGCACTGTAGTGCCACTGCGCATGCGCGAGATTATGGTCGGCTACTTGGATGACGCTGGTGATAACAATGTCATCACTAGCATCATCCAAGTAGCCGCCCATAATCTCGCGCATGCACAATAGCACTATCGCTGGACACTTCAAATTGCGAGCGCCGGTGATGTTATTGTGCAGGCGCGAGATTAGGGGTGGCTACTTGGATGATGGTGATGACATTGTCATCACCAGCGTCAACCAAGTACCCGCCCATAATCTCGCGTCTGCACAATAATATCACTGGCGCTCGCGATTTGAACAATGCTCAGTCCCGCGATAGTGCCACTGGGCATGCGTGAGACTTCAGGAGCACTGAGTAACATGAAGGGCGGCGGCCTCATCTATGTCAATCAACACTGAGGGACGGCGAACAGGGGCAGGTGGGGGAATAACGGACGCAATACAGCCCGCCCCCGTGGCCAGCAAAGCTCATTAGCATACCAAAAGGTAAGATTTTATAAAGTGTTTATTTAGGTCTGAAGGGGGATGCCAGTAGCAAGATGAACCTTTCTAGAATGCAGCCCATGAGCTGTAGAAGGGGATTCTTTTAGTTTCATAGCGGAAATTCTAGTGACAGGTTCCCTTTAAATGGACACAGTGTACACTGTGTGCAGAATTATTAAACAAATGAGTATTTTGATTACATGATTATTTTTATACATGTTGTCCTACTCCAAGCTGTATAGGCTTGAGAGCCAACTACCAATTAAGTAAATCAGGTGATGTGCATCTCTGTAATGAGGAGGGGTGTGGTGTAATGACATCAACACCCTATATAAGGTGTGCTTAATTATTAGGCAACTTCCTTTCCTTTGGCAAAATAGGTCAGAAGAGAGATTTGACGGGCTCTGAAAAGTCCAAAATTGTGAGATGTCTTGCAGAGGGATGCAGCAGTCTTGAAATTGCCAAACTTTTGAAGCGTGATCACCAAACAATAAAGCGTTTCATGGCAAATAGCCAACAGGGTCGCAAGAAGCGTGTTGGGCAAAAAAGGCGAAAATAACTGTCCATGAATTGAGGAAAATCAAGCGTGAAGCTGCCAAGATGCCATTTGCCACCAGTTTGGCCATATTTCAGAGATACAACGTTACTGGAGTATCAAAAAGCACAAGGTGTGCCATAGGGCCTCAGGGACATGGCCAAGGTAAGGAAGGCTGAAAAACAACCACCTTTGAACAACAAACTTAAGATAAGATGTCAAGACTGGGCCAAGAAATATCTTAACACTGATTTTTCAAAGGTTTTATGGACTGATGAAACGAGAGTGACTCTTGATGTAGATGGATGGGTCAGAGGCTGGATCAGTAAAGGGCAGAGAGCTCCACCCCGACTCAGACGCCAGCAAGGTGGAGGTAGGGTACTGGTATGGGCTGGTATCATCAAAGATGAACTTGTGGGACCTTTTCGAGTTGAGGATGGAGTGAAGTTCAACTCGCAGACCTACTGCCAGTTTCTTGAAGACAACTTCTTCAAGCCGTGGTACAGGAAGAAGTCGGTATTGTTCAAGAAAAATATGATTTTCATGCAGGACAATGCTCCATCACATGCATCCAACTACTCCACAGCGCGGCTGGCCAGTAAAGGTGTAAAAGATGAAAAAATAATGACATGGCCCCCTTGTTCACCTGATCTGAACCCCATAGAGAACCTGTGGTGCCTCATAAAATATAAGATCTACAGGGAGGGAAAACAGTACACCTCTCGGAACAGTGTCTGGGAGGCTGTGTGGTGGCTGCTGCATGCAATGTTGATTGTAAACAGATCAAGCAACTGACAGAATCTATGGATGGTAGGCTGCTGAGTGTCATCATAAAGAAAGGTGGCTATATTGGTCACTCATTTTTTAGGACTTTGTTTTTGCATGTCAGAAATGTTTATTTCTACTTTTTCTGCGGTTATATTGGTTTACCTGGTGAAAATAAACAAGTGAGATGGGAATATATTTGGTTTTTATTAAGTTGGCTAATAATTCTGCACAGTAATAGTTACCTACACAAACAGATATCCTCCTAAGATAGCCAAATCTAAAAAAAAACCCACTCCAACTTCCAAAAATATTAAGCTTTCATATTTATGAGTCTTTTGGTTTAATTGAGAACATAGTTGTTTTTCAATAATAAAAAAATCCTCTAAATTACAACTTGCCTAATTAATCCTAATAAGATACAGACGGGGAAAGAGACAGAGACCGACAAAGACAAACGGGGTGCAAGACACAGACGGGGAAAGAGAGACAGACGGGGAAAGAGAGACAGACGGGGAAAGAGAGACAGACGGGGAAAGAGAGACAGACGGGGAAAGAGAGACAGACGGGGAAAGAGAGACAGACGGGGAAAGAGAGACAGACGGGGAAAGAGAGACAGACGGGGAAAGAGAGACAGACACAGACAAGGAAAGAGACAGAAAGAGAGACAGACAGACAACGACACACAGAGACAGTTACTATCCCGGACAATGCCCGGGTACTACAGCCAATATATATGTATATATATATATATATATATATATATATATATATATATATATATATATATATATATACATACACACACACACACATACATACAGTACATATATACATGCATATTTGGTATCACTAGGTCTCGAAAAATATAGAAACAAGCTACATTTTTCTTTTTACCCATGTTCTGAATCTTTTATAGTCATTAAAAGACACGTAGTGGCACGGACGTGGAGAATAATGTGGCCACATCATTTACACCAGGCAGACCACTGTAACAAAAGCCAAACAATTAATGGAGGGATTGCGTTTTTACTTCTTTCATTAGTTCACCCAACTAGGGAGTTCCCCCACCACACATTTTACCTGATTTGTGACTAGTGGAGTTTTTTTTCTTTCCTTTGCAGGTGAAACTGATTTTTACTCTTTTACTTGTAAGGCCACGTGCACACATCGAGAATTTGGTGAGTTTTTACCTCAGTATTTGTAGCCAAAACCAGGAGTGGAACAGAGGAAAAGTATAAGAGATACATGGGCGCCACTTCTGCATTTATCACCCACTCCAGGTTTTCGTTGACAAATACTCAGTGTGGGCGTGTGGCCTAAAAAACCCCAAATAAACAAAAAACAACAACAACATGTTGGCAACAAGTGCACCGCAAACCAGCTGTAGAATGAGGGTGGTTTTTCCACTCACTAACGCCTTATAGAGTTGTGAATCAGTACACAATTAGGCCCCTTTCACACATCAGTTACAATCCGTTTTGTGACAGATCCAACAGATCCGTTACAGATTCTGTAATAACTGATGAGACGGATCCCTGTAAAAAACGGATCAGTCTTATTTTTTTTTTCTTCAGGCCAAAGGTTTTGCTATGGAAATCCTATATCACGCCGTTTTGAGAGAGAGAGAAAACGTTATATGCTGACGGATGTCATTTGACGGATGACGACAGATGCTGCTGCGCCCATAGACTTCCATAACAACAAAACGACGGAGGGCGTCGTATCTGTCAGTGTCCATTTTTTTGACGTACAAAAAAAAGTTACTATGGATGTTGTCTCCGTCACATTTGTCGACGGATCCGTCTTATGAAGGATGAAACGTGAGGCCATCCGTCGCTAATACAAGTCAATGAGAAAAAAAGGATCCAGCGCTGGATCCGTTTTTTCCACAATTTGATGGATTGTGACTGATGGCAAAAAACGGATGTGTTAATGGGGTCTTATGTCCCCTGCAGGTAGCTGGACTTGGGGCGGAACAAATAGAGCTGCTTGGTCTTCCCAATACTGTGAACAGGTGCACTCACTGTCCGCCATTACCAGGGGGCAGCACTGCCCGCAGCGGTCACACACGAACTCCTGGGCACTCAGTGCTCTCACTGTCCACCATTGTTAGGGAGCAGCATTGGCTGCAGCGGTCACACACAGAGTCCTGGGCACTCCATGCTCTCACTGTCCGCCATTGTTAGGGAGCAGCATTGGCTGCAGCGGTCACACACAGAGTCCTGGGCACTCCATGCTCTCACTGTCCGCCATTGTTAGGGAGCAGCACTGTCAGCAGCGGTCACACACAGAGTCCTGGGCACTCCGTGCTCTCACTGTCCGCCATTGTTAGGGAGCAGCATTGGCTGCAGCGGTCACACACAGAGTCCTGGGGACTCCGTGCTCTCACTGTCCGCCATTGTCAGGAGGCAGCACTGTCAGCAGCGGTCACACACAGAGTCCTGGGCACTCCGTGCTCTCACTGTCCGCCATTGTTAGGGGGCAGCACTGTCAGCAGCGGTCACACACAGAGTCCTGGGCACTCCATGCTCTCACTGTCCGCCATTGTTAGGGGGCAGCACTGTCAGCAGCGGTCACACACAGAGTCCTGGGCACTCCATGCTCTCACTGTCCGCCATTGTTAGGGGGCAGCACTGTCAGCAGCGGTCACACACAGAGTCCTGGGCACTCCGTGCTCTCACTGTCCGCCATTGTTAGGGAGCAGCATTGGCTGCAGCGGTCACACACAGAGTCCTGGGCACTCCATGCTCTCACTGTCCGCCATTGTTAGGGGGCAGCACTGTCAGCAGCGGTCACACACAGAGTCCTGGGCACTCCGTGCTCTCACTGTCCGCCATTGTCAGGAGGCAGCACTGTCAGCAGCGGTCACACACAGAGTCCTGGGCACTCCGTGCTCTCACTGTCCGCCATTGTCAGGAGGCAGCACTGTCAGCAGCGGTCACACACAGCGTCCTGGGCACTCCGTGCTCTCACTGTCCGCCATTGTCAGGAGGCAGCACTGTCAGCAGCGGTCACACACAGCGTCCTGGGCACTCCGTGCTCTCACTGTCCGCCATTGTCAGGGGGCAGCACTGTCAGCAGCGGTCACACACAGAGTCCTGGGCACTCCGTGCTCTCACTGTCCGCCATTGTCAGGAGGCAGCACTGTCAGCAGCGGTCACACACAGAGTCCTGGGCACTCCGTGCTCTCAGTGTCCGCCATTGTGAGGGGGTAGCACTGTCAGCAGCGGTCACACACAGAGTCCTGGGCACTCCGTGCTCTCACTGTCCGCCATTGTTAGGGGGCAGCACTGTCAGCAGCGGTCACACACAGAGTCCTGGGCACTCCGTGCTCTCAGTGTCCGCCATTGTGAGGGGGTAGCACTGGCTGCAGTGTTGTTGAGGCTAAATCCTAGTGGCTAGAAGGACCTTGGGCGTGGCCGGCTTGGTTAGTGGGCGTGGCCGGCTTGGTTAGTGGGCGTGGCCGGTGCTCTGGTGCCTCCTCCTGCTGTGTGTAACCTGCAGCTGGGCGGTGCATTCCTCTAGGAATCAGAGAGACGAGAGCGGCATGTCTCCTGTCCAGTGCACGCTCTATGGTTACCTACTTCCTGGTCGCGTTCTGATGACGTCACGACCTGACACACGTGCGGACGCCGGAGGATTCTGTAGAAGGTACAGGCTGTGATCTCCTCAATGTCTCTTACCGGGGCGGGCACTGTGGTCTATATTAGGGGCATATTTTAAAAGTCATCCCCAGCCCGAAAGTGACAGCTTCAGCTGCTGTAGGTGACCGGTGTGGGCTGCAGACATGATACATAGAGCGGACCTTAGTATTATGGCAGGGGTTACAGGATTTCATCACTGTGGAAGCTTTGTGCCCCAGCCTGTCCTAATGGCTGGGAAACTGGTGACAATGGAGCGCCCCATCTCCACTGGACAGCAGCCAGGCATTAGGTGGCCATGGGCCCATCCTGTGCTGCTATATACTGAGTGATAGGGGGCAGATCTGTGCTGTGTGACCTCATGTACAGAGGGAGGGAGGGGAGGGGGGTGTTACTGTCGGATCCGCAGGGGCCCCACTACACCCAGCCCCAATCAGCCAGAAGTATGCAGGGTACAGACCCCGGTCATTGGCCGCCATTGGGTGGTGCTACTCAGCCACCCTCGTGTCACTTAAAGCCGAGCTGCAGGGTATGAAGCCCTCCGCCACACAGTGTCCGCAGTGGTGCAGGTCCCGGCCCTGTACATTGGGTGCAGCAGGAGCTGCAAACAAATGATTGTGAGGGGCCGGTCCTGGACAACCCCTTAATAATTTGCTGACAAGTGATGGTAGTTTGTTACAGACGTTGTCCTGCATTATGGAAAATAACTTAGAAAATGCTGAAAAATAAAGTAGCTAATAACCAATAATTCAATGACACCTCCATGCGGCGGCCCAGGGGGGGCTTATCTGATTCCCAGTGGTGCTGGATGAAGGAAACTGGAGAGGGGGCTGAAAAGACGGCTATTAGACAGGTTACAGGGCAACGTGTGATATTCAACAGCAAGTCTCAGTCATTTGGCACAACCAAAAGCATTTGTCCAACTAGTATTTTAGAGCTGTGATTTTGCTGCAGAGACAGACAAATTGCCTGCGAGCTGCAGGAGCCTTACATCAAAGTTACTGGTAAGTAAGGCTAGGTTCACATTTCCGTTAACTTGTATCAGTCACAATCTGCTGCTCTGGTAAACAGCGGAATCAGTTGTTCCCATAGACTTGTATGAGCGGCGGATTGTGACTGATGATGCTGCGTTGCACCCTCCGCCCGACTGATCAATCGTGGAATGACTGACCGCAGGGCGAAAGGAACACAGCCTGTAACGTTTTTTGAGCAGCGCAATCCGTAGGATTTCTCTGCGCATGCTCTCTCTGGCTCCCTGCACACGTAACCAGGATACACATCGGGTTACTAAGCAATGCGCTTTGGTTAGTTATCCGATATTTACCCTGGTTACGTGTGCAGGGAGCCAGCGCTAAGCGGTGTAAGCTGGTAACCAAGGTAAATATCGGGTAACCAAGGAAAGTGCTTTGCTTACCCGATATTTAGCCTGGCTACGTGTGCAGGGAGGCCAACACTTCCCCGCTCAGCTCTGCCCCCTCCCGCACTCCACTTGTGTATACACACACACCTACCTGTCCTCAGCGCCACGGCCCCGCTTGCGCTCCGCCCCCGGCACACAACTGAGTCCAACAATAAATTCTCTTTTGTCATCCGTTGTACAATGCATCAGTCACATGCGTCAAGCAACACATGTGACTGATGCAAAACAACGGAAATGTGAACCTAGCATAAGTGACTCACGTCCAATTTGTAACAAGCAGCAGCAGAAAATCAAATACACTTAGAAAAATTTGTCACAACTGCAGCAGATCACAATGTGACGCCATATGGAACCATTGGATACAATCTCACCGTGTAACTGTAGCCTGATTTGAACACATTTCCTGTTGTTAGCATTTCCAGTGTTCCACTAAGATCCAAGGGGTAATGTTTCTCCTTGTGGTGAGTGACATGCCTGTGAGGAGACTTATAAACCATGCAATGCTCCTCTGGGAAATGAAATGTGCAAATTGTCTTTACAGGGAGGAATTGGACAAACTCTAGTGCCACCTATTGGATATAGCAATCCTAAAAGCCAATATTGACCCTTAAAGGACCGGTTCACACATCCGGCTTTTCGCCGGATTCGGCGCACACCAGTACAGTGTATACAGTACAATGTCAGCGCCGCAACTTCCAGGTCATATGCTCCGGTCAAATGACAGCATGTGACAGACTGGTCGCGCTGCCATTGTACTGTATACACTGTACTGGAGTGCGCCGAATCCGGCGAAAAGCCGGATGTGTGAAACTAGCCTAAAAGGAACCTGTCACTTTAAAAAAATGCTACTAACCTGAAGATATGGGGTTAATTTGCAGGTTAATAACATTCTATACATGCCTGGCCCCAGCACATTGAACCCCACCCGAAAGGAAAATAAATGTAATCCTACCGATAGTGTTTGTCATGGAGCCAGCGTGGGTCGAGTCACTGCTCTGTGTATGGAGAGCAGCGGCTGTAACCGGTCCCCGCTCTAACTGCAGATTAACCCCATAACTGCAGGTTAATAACGTTTTTCCAATTGACAGGTTCCTTTTAATGAGCCTTGCTGTATGACTTAGGATAAGAGCCAATCCAGAATCACAATTTGCAGACACAGTCTTTTGGGTGTTGCCCCTCGTCAGTACAAAGCATGAGATCTGATTTGGTGTATGAAAGGCTTCTAAATTGGATCTAGAGGGTAATGTTTCTCCATATCGGTCTTGAATTACAAACAGGAATTCTTCTCCCGGTCTGCAGCATTGCTAGCTGGCCACTAGGTGTCAGCACATGTAAAACTGCAATATTTCTGCCTAAATATAGATGTCTTTTCATGCTGCTTATATAGAGCCAACGTATTCTGCAGCGCTGTATAAATTCAGCTTCTGATCCCACTGGGGCTTACAATGTTATTTCTGTATTTCATACACACATCAATGTCTGATTGGTAAACGTGCAACACCCGGCACCGCCGCTTATCAGCTGTCCCCAATTTTGCTGCTATTGGACAGAAGTACTGGTTTCACACATCCGGCATTTCGCTGCTTTGCCGGATCCGTCACACTCCAGTACAATGGCATCGTGACAAGCTCCGATCACATAACAGCATGTGACCGGAGCTTGCCGCGATGCCATTGTACTGTGTACACTGTACTGGAGTGTGACTGACCCGGCAAAGCGGCGAAATGCCGGATGTGTGAGACCGGCCTAAGTTGCAGCTACAGCTCCGTTGACAAACTAGTGGCTAGGTACTGTGGATCCATCCACTATTTGGACTAATGGGGGCAGATGGGTAGTACCCATCCTCAGCGATTAGTTCATCAACAGAGCTGCCCTGGTCAGCTCCGCAACTATATAGCTCCGACCGGTTGATGAGGCACCAGGAACAGCTGATCAGCATAGGGTGCCAGGCGTAGGACTTTTACCAATCAACCATTGAATTATCAAACCTAAGTATAGAAAAATGCGGCATTTATTTCTTAATGTTTTCTGCTGACGTTCATAACTGGGATGCAGCCTCAATATCTTAATTGGCTATGACCAATAGTTAGGATGCAACAAGAGATCATTTAGTTCTTTTTTTCCAGAATAACAACCATCATTCAGCCATGGCCAAAAGCAAAGGAAAAGGACAGAAACAAAAGAACGTATTTCACATTGCCAACACGAAGAGTGTGAAGGCCAAAAATAAAGCAAAGCCTGTGACATCTAATCTGAAGAAGGTGAGTTGCGAGCACCAGGCTGCCTGGATGTTGCGGACTATAGTGTCGTCTGCACCTCTCATGCTTTTCTTCTTTCACCAGATCAATGCTGCAACCAGCGACAAAATCTGCAAAGTAAATCTGGCTTTTACCGATCTACACAAAAATGTGGCCCAGATAAAGAAGATGCCGGCGGCCGGACCAAAGCAGAGCCAGGTCAGTGCGTGCAACCTGAAAAGTGAGCACAGCTCCCAATAAAGCCATTGTAATTTTCACCAAAAAATAGGAGTAACATAAACCTGTGGTAAAAATTAAGAGACCGCTGCAAAATGTTCTGATTTCTCTTTATAGGTATATTGAGTAAAATGTAAATTGTTCTTTTATTCTATAAACTACTGACAACGTCTCTGAATTTCCAAGCAATAAATTTTGTAATTATTTTCTAAAAATGGGAAATGGTCAAAATAACAAACAATGCATTGCTTTCATATCTCAAATAATGCAAAGAAAACAAGTTCATAAGCATTTAGAACAAGAATACTAATGTTTTACCTCAGGAGGAGTTCAGAAATCAATATTTTGTGGAATAACCATGATTTGTAATCCCAGCTGTCATGCGTCTTGCATGCTTTCCACCAGTCTGTCACACTGGTTTTGGGTGACCTTATGCCACTCCTGGTGCAAAAATGTAAGCAGTTCTTCTTTGTTTGATGGCTTGTGACTGTCCATCTTCCTCTTGATTACAGTCCATGGCAAGTATAAGATAGGTGTCAGGGAACTTAGATTTTAAGCACCACTTCATCAGGGAAATGAAAAATGCTGGAATGGCGTTTTAATCCCTTAACGACCCACGTACTGGGTACGTCATGGATCGTGTGCCGGTAAGCCCTGCCCCCTGCCGCCGGCAGGCAGCCGCGATCCGCGCACATATCAGCTGTTATCAACAGCTGACATGTGTGCCTGCTAGCCACGGGTGGAATCGCTTCCACCCGCGGCCATTAACCCCTTACATTTTGCTGCCAAAGTCTGGCAGCGATATGTATATGGGCGCCGCCATGACAGTCACTTACCCCGCCCCCACCGGAAGTCACGTGACTTTCGGCGGTTGCCATGGTAGCACAGGGTCATGTGATGACGCCTGTAGCTAACATGACTCACTTCCTCTCAATGCCGGAATACAGCCGGCATTGAAAGTAAAGCAGCAAATCTGCAGTTCTCAGCTCTGTAGCTGAGATCTGCAGATAGTGCAGAGCGATCGGATTGCTGATCGCTATAGCCCCCTAGGGGGACTAGTAAAATAAATTTTTTTTTAAAAAATTAAATAAAAAAAACCTAAAAGTTCAAATCACCCCCCTTTCACCCCATTGAAAATTAAAGGGTTAAAAAAATAAAAAAATACACATTTGGTATCGCCACGTTCAGAAATGCCCGATCTATCAAAATATAAAATCAATGAATCTGATCAGTAAACGGCGTAGCGGCAAAAAATTCCAAACGCCAAAATTACGTTTTTTGGTCGCCACAAATTTTGCGCAAAATGCAATAACAGGCGATCAAAACGTAGCATCTGCGCAAAAATGGTACTGTTAAAAACGTCAGCTCGAGATGCAAAAAATAAGCCATCACTGAGCCTCAGATCCTGAAATGAGAACGCTACGGGTTTTGGAAAATGGCGCAAAACGTGCACCACGCTTTTTGGACAAGCTTGTGAATTGAATTTTTTTTAACCCCTTAGATACAAGTAATCCTATACATGTTTAGTGTCTACAAACTCGTACCGACCTGAGGCATCACATAGATACCTCAGTTTTACCATATAGTGAACACAGTGAATAAAATATCCCAAAAACTATTGTACGATCACACTTTTTTTGCAATTTTTCCGCAGTTGGAATTTTTTTGCTGTTTTCCAGTACACTATATGGTAAAACTTATGGTTTCATTTAAAAGTACAACTTGTCCCGCAAAAAACAAGCCCTCATATGGCAAGATTGATGGAAAAATAAAAATGTTACGCCTCTCGGAAGAAGGGGAGCAAAAACGGAAAGTGCCTGGGGGCTGAAGGAGTTAAAGGGAATCTGTCAATAAGATTTCACCTCCAAACTAGTTTTATGTTCATGTAGAGCTTTCATAGACCAGTCCAGCATTGCCTTTACTTGGCCAGTCCATTCCTCCATTACTAACAAATCAGCATTTGAATTGATATGGGACCAAAAACTGTCACTCCAGCTCTATTCCCACCCAGCACCACCTTTTCTTCAAGACTGATGGCTCCTTTGCCTGTAGTCACACAGAACAGAGGCTGTCAGTCAAGCCAATGGAGGCGGCGCTGGATGGGGAATAGAGCTGGAGTGACGGAGGCTTCAGATCTACCAACATCTTTGTGGCTTTTCACTTGTATAAGATCTCCGGCAGTTCCAGTAACCAGCAGAATTCATTGATGTGATCATTAGGAGTAGTTTTGTTGGAGTCCTTACTGACTGTAGATATGATTATTCTCATGTTGTGCCCTGTAGGGTTACATGGTCTTTTAGGCTGGAATCACATTTATGCGTGTAAAATCGGTCCGAGTAGCAGGAAAAAAAGTCGGCCGATTTTAGTTCACTAGTCATCAGTATGCTGTCAGTGTGCAATCAGTTTTACCCTCAGCAGCTGCTACTCATGTACTGTTATGTACAGGAGCATTTACATTGTTCTCTGCTACATGCGTGAAGAAGGGAATTTTGTTACTTACCGTAAATTCCTTTTCTTCTAGCTCCAATTGGGAGACCCAGACGATTGGTGTATAGCTACTGCCTCCGGAGGCCACACAAAGTACTACACTAAAAAGTGTAAGGCCCCTCCCCTTCTGCCTATACACCCCCCGTGGGATCACGGGCTGCTCAGTTTTAGTGCAAAAGCAAGAAGGAGGAAAGCCAATAACTGGTTAAACAAATTCAATCCGAAGGAACATCGGAGAACTGAAACCATTCAACATGAACAACATGTGTACCCGAACAAACCAAAAATCCCGAAGGAAACAGGGGCGGGTGCTGGGTCTCCCAATTGGAGCTAGAAGAAAAGGAATTTACGGTAAGTAACAAAATTCCCTTCTTCTTCGGCGCTCCATTGGGAGACCCAGACGATTGGGACGTCCAAAAGCAGTCCCTGGGTGGGTAAATTAATACCTCAAGTTTGGACTGTAAAAACAGCCCTTCCCTACATGGAGGCAACCGCCGCCTGCAGGACTCTTCTACTTAGGCTGGCATCCGCCTAAGCGTAGGCATGCACCTGATAACTCTTGGTGAAGGTGTGCAGACTCGCCCAGGTAGCCGCCTGGCACACCTGCTGAGCCGTAGCCTGGTGCCGTAATGCCCAGGACGCACCCACGGCTCTGGTAGAATGGGCCTTCAGCCCTGATGGAACCGGAAGCCCAGCAGAACGGTAGGCTTCAAGGATTGGTTCCTTGATCCATCGAGCCAGGGTGGATTTGGCAGCCTGCGACCCCTTGCGCTGACCAGTGACAAGGACAAAGAGTGCATCCGATCGGCGCAGGGGCGCCGTGCGGGAAATGTAGATTCTGAGTGCTCTTCACCAGATCCAACAATGCAAATCCATTTCATATCGATGAAATGGATAAGAACAAAAGGAAGGTAAGGAGATATCCTGATTGTGATGAAAAGGGGATACCACCTTAGGGAGAAACTCCGGAATCGGGCGCAGCACTACCTTGTCTTGGTGAAACACCAGGAAGGGAGCTTTGGATGACCGCGCTGCTAGCTCGGACACTCTCCGAAGAGACGTGACCGCTACCAGAAAGGCCACTTTCTGTGAAAGTCGAGAAAGTGAAACATCCCTCAGAGGCTCGAAGGGCGGCTTCTGGAGAGCAATTAGTACCCTGTTCAGATCCCATGGGTCCAACGGCCTCAGTACGGAGGGACAATGTGACAAACCCCCTGCAGGAACGTGCGTACCTGAGGAAGTCGTGCTAGGCGCTTCTGAAAGAATACAGACAGCGCTGGAACTTGTCCTTTAAGGGAGCCGAGCAACAAACCTGTTTCCCAACCCGATTGCAGGAAGGAAAGAAAAGTAGGCAATGCAAATGGCCAGGGAGACACTCCCTGAGCAGAGCCCTAAGGTAAGAATATCTTCCACGTCCAGTGGTAGATCTTGGCAGACGTCGGCTTCCTAGCCCGTCACATGGTGGCAATGACGTCATGAGATAATCCTGAAGACGCTAGGATCCAGGACTCAATGGCCACCCAGTCAGGTTCAGGGCCGTAGGATTCAGATGGAAAACGGCCCTTGGGACAGTAAGTTTGGCCGGTCTGGTAGTGCCCACGGCTGGCCGACTGTGAGATGCCACAGATCCGGGTACCACGACCTCCTCTGCCAGTCTGGGGCGACGAGGATGGCGCGGCGGCAATCGGAGCTGATCTTGCGTAGCACTCTGGGCAACAGTGCCAGAGGGGGAAACACATAGGGTAGCTGGAACTGCGACCCATCCTGAACTAAGGCGCCTGCCGCCAGAGCTCGTTGATCGTAAGACCACACCATGAAACTCGTGACCTTGGTGTTGTGCCTAGACGCCATTAGGTCGACGTCCGGCCTCCCCCGAAGGCCCCAGATTTCCTGAAACCCGTCCGGGTGCAGAGACCATTCCCCTGCGTCCATACCCTGGCGACTGAGGAAGTCTGCTTCCCAGTTTTCTACGCCCGGGATGTGAACTGCGGATATGGTGGATGCTCTGTCTTCCACCCACATCAGAGTCCGCTGGACTTCTTGGGAGGCTTGCCGACTGCGTATTCTGCCTTGGTGGTTGATGTATGCTACCGCTGTGGAGTTGTCCGACTGAACTCGGATCTGTTTGCATTCCAGCCACTGCTGGAAGGCTTGCAGGGCAAGATACACTGCTTAGATTTCCAGAACATTGATCTGAAGGGTGGACTCCTGCTGAGTCCACGTACCCTGAGCCCTGTGGTGGAGAAAGACTATTCTCCACCCTGACAGACTCACGTCTGTCGTGACCACCGTCCAGGATGGGGGTAGGAAGGACCTTCCTTTTGACAATGAGGTGGGAAGAAGTCACCACTGAAGAGAGCCCTTGACCGTCTGAGAAAGGGAGACGTTCCTGTCTAGGGACGTCGACTTCCCATCGCTTTGGCGGAGAATGTCCCATTGAAGTGGACGCAGATGAAACTGCGCGAAAGGGACTGCCTCCATTGCTGCCACCATCTTCGCTAGGAAGTGCATGAGGCGTCTTAAGGGGTGTGACTGGCCTTGAAGGAGAGACTGCACCCCCGTCTGTAGTGAACGCTGTTTGTCGAGCGGAAGCTTCACTATCGCTGAGAGAGTATAAAACTCTATGCCAAGATATGTCAGTGATTGGGTCGGTGTCAGATTTAACTTTGAAAAGTTGATGATCCACCCGAAACTCTGGAGAGTCTCCAGCGCAACGTTCAGGCTGCGTTGGCATGCCTCTTGAGAGGGTGCGTTGACAAGTAGATCGTCCAAGTAAGGGATCACAGAGTGACCCTGAGAGTGCAGGACTGCTACCACTGCTGCCGTGACCTTGGTGAAAACCCGTGGGGCTGTCGCCAGACCTAAGGGCAGGTCTACGAACTGAAGATGCTCGTCTTCTATAACGAATCGCAGCAAACGCTGGTACTCTGGAGCAATCGGCACGTGGAGATAAGCATCCTGATGTCTCTTGATGCTAGGAAATCTCCTTGAGACCTTGAGGCAATGACGGAGCGGAGGGATTCCATCCGGAACCGCCTGGTTTACACTGCTTTTTGAGCAGTTTTAGGTCTAGAACGGAACGGAAGAGCCGTCCTTCTTTTTTTTTTTTTTTTTTTTTTTTTTTGGCACCACAACCAGATTGGAGTAAAAACCGTGACCTTGTTCCTGAAGAGGAACAGGGATTATCACTCCTTCTGCCTGCAGAAGAGCATCGGCTCGGTCGAGAGGTGGGGAAGTTCTGAAGAATCGAGCCGGAGGACGAGAACAAAACTCTATCCTGTACACGTGAGACAAAATGTCTCTCACCCACCGGTCTTTGACCTGTGGCAGCTAAATGCCGCCAAAGCGGGAGAGTCTGCCACCGACCGCGGATGCGGAGAGAGAGGGCTGAAAGTCATGAGGAAACCGCCTTGGTAGCGGTTCCTCCGGCTGCCTTCTTTGGGCGTGATTGAGCCCGCCAGGAGTCTGAGCCCCTCTGAGCCTTTTGAGTCCTTTTGGACTAGGAAAATTGGGACCAGCCCGAGCCTGGAAAGGACCGAAACGTCGACTGTCCTTCCTTGGGTTTTGTTTGATCTGGGCTGGTGTAAGGAAGAATCCTTACCCTTGGCCTGTTTAATGATTTCATCCAATCGCTCAGCCAACAGTCTGTCACCAGATAATGGCAAACTGGTTAAGCCCTTTTTGGAAGCAGGAGCTGCCTTCCATTCCCTTAATCCCAAGGGTCTGCGCAAAACCACGGAGTTGGCGTACGCCACCGGCGTACGGCTCGTAGAGTCCAGGACAGCATGAATAGCGTAAGTCGCAATGCATGCGAGGTTAAGGACGCCACCTGCGGCACAGATGTACGTGTGACAGTGTCTATCTGCGCAAGACCAGCTGAAATAGCTTGGAGTGCCCATACGGCTGCGAATGCCGGAGCAAACGACACGCCGATAGCTTCACAGACAGATTTCAACCAGAGGTCCATCTGTCTGTCAATGGCATCTTTAAGTGAAGTCCCATCTTCCACTGCAACTATGGAGGATGGCGCGGCGGAGAAAAGCTTGTCTGGATAAGCGTAGTGTTTCTGGACTGCTCCTCTGAGTCAGAGAGGCCCAAAAAGTACTGAATTTACGCTTGGGATACCTGAAATGGAATTTCTCCTGCTGAAGCTGCCTCCTCCACTGGAGGGGCTGAGGGAGAAATATCCACCAGTGTATTGATGGGCGCTATGAGATCATTCACCATGGCGTCCCATTAGGAGCATCCAGAATGAAAGCGGTCTCAGGATCAGAAACCTGACCAGCTACCTCATCATACAGAGAATCCTCTCGCTGAGACCCTGACCAGTGTGTGAAGTCGAGGGTCTCTCCCAGCGAGCTCGCTTAGGCTGTCTGGGACTGTCGTCCGTGTCAGAGCCTTCAGTCTGGGATGTATGGGACCCCCTTGGAGCACGGATTAGTTCCAACTGAGGGAGACCGGGGAGCCTTGATTCAACAATGCCCATGGTCTGAGTCACCGCCCTGGACTGCAAAGTTGCTAGAATTTTGTTCATAGTCCAAGACATTTTATCAGCAAAAAAACTGCAAACTCTGTCCTCTGGACAGTTTCACAGGTGGCCCTCTCTGGGCCACCACTAGCAGAGACTCTACCCATTAGGGGTTAGTGGAACCTGCCGGTAAAACAGCCTCACGTGCGGTACAGACAGCATAGAAAGCCTGTGCCTTGGCCCCCTTGCTCTATGCTGACGACATGCTGTTGTCTCCTCAGAGCTATCTAGGGGTATATCGCCAAGAAGCGACCGTACAGCCACAAGTCTCAGCCGCGCCGCAGCCTCCAGCGCGGCAGTTTCCCACAGATAAACTCACTCAGCTAAGCTGCAGTGAGTATAGTCCAAGCGCGCAGCGCTGTTGTCCTCGGCGCACTAACACGCCCAGCAATGCTGGCGTGTGTCTGTGTATGGTCTTGCAAATATAAGTACAAGGATAAAGTACACAAAAAAACACTGTGGCAATAGTGGGGTCAGCACCAAGGTGCTGCTTACCGCCCGCATAAGTGGGTAAGTGGTCGCCAGAATCCCTTTGCTGGGTCTCCCAGAGCCTGTGTCCGTTCTCCAGCTTAGATTGCCTGCAGGAATGGCTGCCGGCGTCCTGTGAAGAGGGGCGGGCCGTGGGCGTGCCCCAGACAAGAGCGGGAAACTGGCGTCCCCCTGTGCCCAGTGAGAGGGCTGGAGTATGTAAATAAGACTCCAGCCCTCGGCGCTGATCATTGTACAGCGTCTCGCCCCTTCCCTGACTGGCAGGGTTGGGGGCGGGAACGAAACGTAACTAGGCCGCAAAAGCCGGGGACTAGATTTATAAGCGCTGCCGTCGTAAAAGCGCGGCAGCGCGAAAGTCCCCGGCGCACCACAAGTCTCAGCCGCGCCGCAGCTCCAGCAGCGGCTGGCGTGGTAGTTCCCGACACATAAACTCACTCAGCTAAGCTGCAGTGAGTAAAGCCCAAGCGCGCAGCGCTACTGTCCCCGGCGCACTAACACACCCAGCAACGCTGGAGTGTGTCTGTGCATAGACTGTACGGGGACACAGAGTACCTTAACGTTGCAGGGCCTGTCCCTGACGATACTCCGCTCCATTCCAGCAGGATCTCCGGGTCTGTGGATGGAGCCCGGCCTCAGAGCCTGGAGGCCGGTAAGATCCCACTTCACCAGAGCCCTTCAGGGGGATGGGGAAGGAAAACAGCATGTGGGCTCCAGCCTCCGTACCCGCAATGGGTACCTCAACCTTAACAAACACCGCCGACAAAAGTGGGGTGAGAAGGGAGCATGCTGGGGGCCCTAGTATGGGCCCTCTTTTCTTCCATCCGACATAGTCAGCAGCTGCTGCTGACTAAAACAGTGGAGCTATGCGTGGATGTCTGACCTCCTTCGCACAAAGCATAAAACTGAGCAGCCCGTGATCCCACGGGGGGTGTATAGGCAGAAGGGGAGGGGCCTTACACTTTTTAGTGTAATACTTTGTGTGGCCTCCGGAGGCAGTAGCTATACACCAATCGTCTGGGTCTCCCAATGGAGCGCCGAAGAAATGTATTGTGAAAAACGCATGTCACTAGGATGGTCGGTATGCACCCATAGACTTGCATTGGAGAGACTTGTGCGAGAAACTCACCAAAACGCAGCCTGCTGCAATTTTTTTTTTTTTCTTTCTCCGATTTGGACTGAGAAAACAGCAGATGGGAGCTGCCTCATTGATTTAACATGGGTCCTAGTGCAATGTGAGAATTTTTCGCATTGCACTACTGCAAGAAAATCGCAAGTGAGAAGCCGGCCTTACTGTTATTGCAGAGCTTAGGGTGTTTCAGGGTCTGTGAAGGGCGAGATGATGCGGAGCAGAGATTGTGTGATTTGTAAGGTGCCAAATACTGCAGTCAGGGGGAACCAGGCAGGGGGGCAACTGGTAAATTTCCACCAAAGCATTTATACAATATTACATTGGTCTGTAATTGATAGAAATTATGCGTGCACTGGTAAATAAACAGAAACGGACTTTGCTCACAAGTGTGCATTTCCTTTCTCCAAGCACTTTCTATCTAAGATGCCACATGTGCCCTTCTCTTCCCATATACCCTACTCGTTATCTAAGATGCCACATGTGCCCTTCTCTTCCCATATACCCTACTCGTTATCTAAGATGCCACATGTGCCCTCCTCTTCCCATATACCCTACTCGTTATCTAAGATGCCACATGTGCCCTTCTCTTCCAATATACCCTACTCGTTGCTTTGTACCTAAACAGGCTTTTTGCTACTGAGCTCTGTAAATGTCATTTTATTTTCATGCAAATGTGTTTTTAATAAAGATTTTTCCGATATGCCAACCCTCAATCTCTTACTCGGACGTTTCTGGATTATTGGAGTTGCTTTTCTTTTTAGAGGGCAGCACATTGTACTCACACTTGGATAATACATGTTCCTTAGTGCACATACATTCCCTATGATAGGACACAGCTCTAACACCCAATCACTTAGAAAAATCCCTGTACTTTTTCAATCTAAATGGTCCTTTACACGCTGCGACATCGCCAGCGATCTGCCGAGATCGCACATAGGTTGTTTTTATAGCGCCTGTCACATGTGCGATCTCGGCAGATCTCATCTGCGTTCTGGCGTGTCACATCGCTAGCGATGTCGCAGTGTGTAAAGCACCCTTAAGGCTATGTGCCCATGGATTTTGCCACAGGTTTCCCTGGAATCCGCAGCTATCCATTGCTGTGGAATTTGAGCATTTTTGTTCTGGTAAACCTGCAGGCCAAGTGTGGAAATATCTACGGAATTTCTGCCCTGTATCTCCCATAGTGGAAAGGTGGGACATCCGCAGATATTTCCACATGACTTGACATGCAGTTACGTGTGGCTGTTTGAATTCTGCAGCATTTTCTGCAGCCGCACATAACGCAGCATTGATACAGCACTCCCCAAATCCAACAGGATAATATGGGGAGTGTCTGTACTTGGTAAACCTGCGGATTTATCTGGAAAATCTAGATAAATCTGCAGGTGTGTTGTCCAGTGGGCACATAGCCTAATGACGCATCACTGTGACTTTATAATTAATCACGGATAAATGTATGTAAAGTTCCCTGCAAACCTGTCATTATACTTGTGGTGTATAGAGTCGGAGACCATTCTGGAACGGGAAAGAAAACCTCCGTTTAAGGCTGCTTTCACACATCAGTTACGCATCCATTGCATAGGTGTTTGAGCCGGATTGTGCCTGATGCAAAAAAAATCTGATGTGTGAAAGCAGCCTAGGTTTAAAGATCTCAGCTTAAGGCCAGAGTCACACTTGCTAGTAACTCGCGCATCACATCACCAGGCACGGCCACACATTCTCCTGACAGGAGCGGGTCGGTTGCATGTTTCTATGCAGCTGAGATGCTCCCCTCCGGAGTGTGCGGCCGTGCCGGGTGATGCGATGCGAGACTCGTGCGAGTTACTAGCAAGTGTAACTACGGCCTAAGCGGGCTTTACACGCTACTAAATCGCTACACCGATCTTGTTGGGGTCACGGATTTTGTGACGCACATCCGGCCGCTGTAGCGATCTCGTTGTGTGTGACTTCTAGGAGCGATTTTGGATCGTTGCAAAAACATCCAAAATCGCTCCTTATTGACATGCGGGTCCTCTCCCAATTATCGCTGCTGTCGCTTGGGCGAAGTTGATCCTCGTCCCTGCGGCAGTACACATCGCTACGTGTGACGCCGCAGGAACGAGGAATCTCTCCTTGCCTGCCACACGCCAGAAATGAGGAAGGAAGGAGGTGGGCGGGATGTTCGTCCCGCTCATCTCTGCCCCTCTGCTTTGATTGGGCAACCACTTAGTGACGTCGCTGTGACGCTGAGCGAACTACCCCCTTAGACAGGAGGCGGTTCGCCGGTCACAGAGACGTCGCCGAGCAGGTAAGTAGGTGTGATGCTGCCGTAGCGATCTTCACATATCTGCATAACGATAGGGGCGGGTGCTATCACGCTCGACATCTCTAGCATCGGCTAGCTATGTCGCAATGTGTAAAACCACCCTTAGGGGATAAAGTTTGCTGAAACTGGAGAACTTTTTAAACACAGCCGGTATCTATCATGTATAGAGCCATGCCTTCACCCAATGGGTATATTACATATGTGGGAAGGGATTAGATGTAGTAGTGTTGCATATGCTTGTCTCCTAATATAAATCATATATTTTTTTTTTAATATTAGCAATATAGTTGGTGGGAATCGATGATTAGGACCAGGTCCTGCAGTCATCATTGTGCTGTGGACACAAACCCTCAAGAGCAGCCGTTGTAGTCAGCTAGGTCTTCACCGGGCTCCCATCTTGCAGCCACAGATACCGATATGACCACGGGCCCAGATCCTATGAATCGATGTGCCAGTCATAAGAGAGAAGTCCAGTGTAGAAGTGTTGTAGGTTTAATTTATGCAATTTTCTTTTTTAGATTTCCCGACCAGCTCCCGCAGCCCCTGTTGACATTGAAAACGCCACAGACCTGTTCTCCAATCTGTGATCTACAGCCCTTTTTCTGTGGAGCATCCGGTGTAGACACAAGGACTACGTGACTATATGTACATTTTATTGAAAACATGAAGTACAAAACAAACAGTGGTTACACAACAAGGATGATGTGAATTTATTACAGATCCATGAACTTTACACAGCCGATCAATGGACTGACCTGGAGAAAGTGCTAGAAACTACAAGGCACTTGACTGCTCGGAGATGTAATCAGACGGGAAAGACGTGGCAGTGAAAATAAAGAGATTCGGCACAAAACTCCATCTTGTCTTTTTAGTAATGGCTACATCTAAGAAAATTAGTCAGGGTCAGACATACAAGACCTTAACCATCCTGTGCAACATGGCTCCAATGCAAAAAAAACCCCACAAACAGTGATCAGACGGGAGGTGATGACCATCAGGCTGGTGTGAATACAGGCGATATGCGCATTGTGCTGTAACGAGTGATGCATTTCCTTTCCTTTGGAAGATTTTATACCAAAGTAGATGTAGAGCTAAAGGCGCATATGATCAAGAAATATATAGGAGACAGGGGCCAGTCTAAATGAATGCTAAGGCTGCTTTCACACCTCCGGTTTTAGCAGTGTAGCTAAATCTGGCTCTAAAACCTATGCAACGGATGCGGCAAAAAAACCGCATCCTTTGCCAGGCAACATCCGGCCGCCGCATGGGCTAAACAAGCCGCATCCGGCAAAAACCGGACCGAACGCAAGGCCATGCAAAAAAACCCCACGGTTGCGTTTTTCTGCAAAGAGCCGGATTGTGCCGCACAGCAAAAACCGGATGTGTGAAAGCAGCCTAAGACGTCTGTCCACCCCGAGGTCACGTGATATTGGACTCTGTATAGGACACTAATCTGCTAGACCTTCCTATATAGTTTCATACAGTATGCAGAATATAGTGGTCAGGAGGAGGCTAAAAGAACAGTGTACACATTGGCAGATTTTTCCCACCATAAAAGTAGAGCTTAGTCCTGTGGGGAACTTTTTTATTTTGCAGTAATCATGGACTTGGCTGGGATAGTTGAGAAATAAAAATGTAAAGGACTAGTTTGGACTAAATTTAAAAGTTTACAGAGCGATTATAAACTTGTGACTCCTTACAGGGCTTGCACTGAGGTTTCACAGCTGGGAATGTCTGTTCCATGCCAGGGAGTAAGGCTAGGTTCACATTTCCGCCAAAATGTATCAGGCAGATTCTGTAGTTTCCCATAGACTTGTATTAGTGGCGTATTGCGTCTGATGACCTTGCGTTGCATCCACTGCGCGGCGGTTAGTCGTTTTTGGACTGACCGCCAGACAGAAACCGCAGAATGTAACTTTTTTAGGCCGTCAAAATTAATGCACCGCGCAGGAATCCGTCAAGCTTGTAATGAATGTCTGTGGTGCTGAGTTCCGTCGTAATCAGTCTTACGATGGAATCAGTCATGCTCTACTAAGCATGCCCAGCATGTTTGGCACGCCCACTGGGCTGTCCCAAACACAAACTGATCATGACAGATCCGTCAAAAAAAACGTACGCACAGCGGATGTAACGGCTGCAACGGATTAGTTTTTCAAAAGATTCCTCTGACCGGAATTCTGTGAAAAAAAAACATCCGTTGCGTCAACTGACATCTTTTAAAAAAAAAAAAAACTGTTCCGTCGCTGACGGAAAATGTGAACCTAGCCTTAGAAATGTGTAGACTGCTGACTACAGGGGTGCAGCCTCTCTCAATACACTTGATGGAGAGACCACTGGACTCTAATCTGATGGTAGCCGGGAGTCTACACATCTCATACTCGTGACTGCTATACCCGGCTCTGATAATGGCAAAATCTCATAGCTGCATCTAAGTGAGGATTCACAAGTTTGTAATCATTCTGGAAACTTACTAATTTAGACAAAGCCTCTTTAAGTATACAATTGCATCTCAATAAATTAGAATATCAAAAAGTTAATTTCTTTGTCGCTCCATTGGGAGACCCAGAAAATTGGGGTGTATAGCTTCTGCCTCCGGAGGCCACACAAAGTCTTACACTTTAAAAAGTGTAACCCCTCCCCTCTGCCTATACACCCTCCCGTGGATCACGGGCTTCTCAGTTTTATGCTTTGTGTGGAAGGAGGCACACATCCACTCATGCATTCTCATACTTAGTTATGTCGGTTGGAAGAAAAGAGGGCCCCCACGGGGCCCCCGGCATGTTCCCTTCTCACCCCACTACGTCGGCGGTGTTGTTAAGGTTGAAGTACCCATTGCGGGTACAGAGGCTGGAGCCACATGCCGTCTCCTTCACCATCCCTTAGCGGCTCTGGGAGAAGTGGGATCCTAAGCGGTCATCCATTTACTGGGACCGTGCTCCCTCCGCAGCCCCTGTGGGAACCTGCCGGACCGGAGCCTCTTCAACCTCAGGGACCGGGCCCTGCAACTCAAAGGTACTCTGTGTCCCCA